>NC_137815.1:35412709-35547709 GCF_963921795.1 Nannobrachium achirus
ATAATAATTAAAAAAACAACAACAGAGTACATTCTCCAAGCCCCACCGGAGCTAAAGAGGCACTCATGCCAGTGGCCTCTAACGGTAGACGTGTACCTGACAGAGTTTTCCCCACATTGGTTACAGATATAAGGTTTCTCTCCGGTGTGAATTTGTTGGTGTATTTTGATATGTTCCAGTCTAGGAAAGCTCTTTCCACACTGGTCACAGCAATAAGGTTTCTTTCCAGTGTGATTTTTCTGGTGTGCTTTGAGATGATGCATATCACTGAACCTTTTCTCACACTGGACACAGCAGTATATGGCTTCTCACCAGTGTGGATTTTCAGGTGTCTTTTCAGAGCCGTCTTCAGAGTGAACCTTTTCCCACATTGGTGACAGCAGTGAGGTCTCTCTCAAGTGTGAATCTTCTTGTGTTGTACGAGGCTAGATTTTACAGTGAAACGTTTGCCACAGTGTTCACAGCAGTAAGGCTTTTCTTCGGTGTGAAATCTCTGGTGTACTTTCAGAGCAGCCGTTAAACTGAACTTTTCCCCACATTGGACACAGCTGTATGGTTTCTCTCCTGTGTGAATTCGTTCATGTATTTTGAGATAAGACAATCGAGTAAAGCTTTTCCCACACTGGTCACAGCAATAGGGCTTCTCTCTAGTGTGAATTCTCTGGTGTTCTCTTAAAATCCCCTTTTGAACAAATCTTTTCCCACACTGGTCACAACAATCTCTCCAGTATGTGAACGCTTATGATCTTTTAATTGTCCAGACGAGCAAAATACTTCCCACATTGTTCACAGCTGAATGGCTTCACTCCGGTATGAATTCTCTGGTCTACTTTGAGATAATAAATTGAGCTGAAGGCTTTTTCCACATTGGTCACAACAGCACTGTCTTGGTTTAACTGAGGACAGCACAGGACAGGGAGAGAAAACACACACCTGATAAGAGCCAGATTCACACATTGATCAGCATTTAAGTAACATCATCATTATTATTGTTGAGTCTGAAAAGAACAATACAATGTGATAGATCTTTACACATCTGACCCATAACATTATTAGCAATTCACATGGTTACTATAATAGGTGAGTCTTCTAGCTTTTTAAAAAAATAATATTTCATTAATTATTCTTTCTCTTACTAAGTGGAACATCCCACTTCTTAATTGTATGTTATTTGGAAAGGGTTGAGTAGCAAAATGTTTGCCATAAATTCAATGCTGAGTTGCATTTGTTTTTCTACATTTCCCCTTCAATGTATTATTACAATGTATTTACTATTTCTTACTTAGGTCTACTTAACTTTGTATTTTTACATTATTATATTGATCAACATTAACACATAGTGTGCGTTAGGTTAGGTTAGTTGCAGAGTGTCCACAACTGTCCAGAATACACTGTACATCATTTCAAGACTCCAGACTTCAAGTGAAGATGAAATCTCTAGACGGCACCAGCGGCAATTCTGATGAACAGGTGGAACCCAAAGACCATCAAGATCTCTGTAAGTCACAGACTGAGTAAGTCTCCAGATAAACTCACACACATCAACGTGTTTAAACATTACTTTTATCATTCATGACATAATATCATGTTACTGTTACCTACATGCCTTTATATGGGGAGAACCAAGCAACAACTTTGACCCGGTGATGATTTTGCTTTTAATAGAAAGGAATCCCGTACATTGTTGTATGTTAAATTACTTTCTGATCTGTTTGTGTTCATTATAACAGCCACAGGAAAGATACATTGTTTCAGATTGTTCCAGAGACTGATGACAGACCCTGGATGTAGCTCTGTCAGGTACACGTCTACCATTAGTGGACACTGGCATGAGTGGCATGAGTGCCTATTTAGCTCCGGTGGGGCTTGGTGAATGTACTCTCTGTTGTTGTTTTTTTAAATTATTATCTTTGTAATGTATTGTCTTCTTACCCTGTGGGCCTTGAGCCTGTAATAAAGTTTATATATTGCTGTGCAGTGTGAGTGTCTGATTGCATGTGATCAGATAAAGACACAACAGAGGCCTTTTTTGCTCTGTCCTGTTATTTTACTATTTATAATGAATGTCACTAATACAATACAGGAGAAGGCAGATTTCTGTATGTATGTAATGTATTTATTTTTAATTGGACATGATAGAAGCAATGCATCCAAACTAATCATTGTAGTATTTAGGACCACAATAACAAGGAGTAGTCAGGACTTTATGTTATCATTCTAGCCTAGATGTGATTGTACATTTGTGCACATTTGTGTTACATTTTTGTCTCATAAATGATTATACTTGAACCTTGAACCAAACTAACCTGACATGATTTAACATAGGTAATCCACTAAGCCTAATAGGTTTTATACTGTGTGATGTGGTGGACATTTCTGTAGATTACGAGTTGATTGGGCAATATCCATGTCTAGGCCACATATATTGTTATGTTAATATGCTTTAACTACTTAGAAACTGGCACCCATTGGTCATTATCAATTGAATAGGCTGATATAATGCTCTATTTCCCCTAGAGCAGCTACATAGTCTCAAATAGATAAAATAAATGATAATTGTCTGTTCTGTGAAAGATAAGAGTATGTTGTAACTGTCTGTCCAATGGCAGCTGTGAGTTAGGTCATGTTTTGTGTTCCTTTAACTTAACTCTTTGAATTAGCTTGGCTCTCTTTTTAACTCATGAATGCAAAAGCAGTCTTCTAAAGTAACCATAACAATGAATTTGCTTTTTAAATCATGTTAAACCACAAAGCAATAAAACACTTAGCTTCAACTCAAAATAGTAACCTTGACTTAATGTCTAGTGAACAAATGGACTCTTTAGCTACAAGAAAAGGCACACAATAACTCCACACAACTGAGTTTTATATAGAAATAAATATTTATAGAAAATGTAAACAGTAAGTATAAATAAATAGATGGATAGATTGATGGATAGATAGATAGATAGATAGATGGATGGATGGATGGATAGATAGATAGATAGATAGATAGATAGATAGATAGATAGATAGATAGATAGATAGATAGATAGATAGATAGATAGATAGATAGATAGATAGATAGATAGAGTCACTTAATGACAATTATAATAATTTGTGAGCCTACACACTCACACACAGACCCTAAAAGCCAGCAAAATGAAATACTACCTAAGTTAACCTTAACTTGTGTCAGACTTGCATTCAAATGCAAGAGCAGCTTTATATAAATGTAGTAGTAGTAGTAGTAGTAGTAGTATTATGAGAGGGAAGGTGATGTTTGTTCAGACTAGCAGGGACTTAGGTGGGACAGTTAACAAAGCATTACCCAGTTTCTGTCTATTGTTGATCCCTCCCCCCACCACCACTCTGATTGGTCCATCAGACTCATTGTGAGTATTTAACATAGCCCTGTTTAGCTCCATGACACAGTCATGACACAGTTCCATGTGTGCAAGTTCCTGAGGCTGAACTCTCTTCTGGACTAAAGGTGAAGTATAAATAAATAGATAGATAGATAGATAGATAGATAGATAGATAGATAGATAGATAGATAGATAGATAGATAGATAGATAGATAGTTAGTAAGTAGGTTGATGCACCAATTGATGCAGGTTAGAGTTGTCCTATCTAAAAAAGAAGGTAACATTTGAATTCCCCATCAAAAAATACATACATTAGACATCCAATTTGTTTTTGAGATGGATAGGGTACAATTGGCAATTATAAAATACCAATTGATGCCGGTTAGAGTTGTCCTATCCCAAAAAGAAGGTAATATTTGAATTCTCCATCAAAAAATACATACAATAGACATCCAATTTGTTTTTTAGATGGATAGGGTACAATTGGCAATTATAAAATACCAATTGATGCAGGTTAGAGTTGTCCTATGCAAAAAAGAAGGTCATATTTGAACTCTCCATCAAAAAATACATACAATAGACACCTTTTTTTTTTTTTCACTGCCTTTTTTTCGCGGCCTCGTCCACGGCCGGCCGTTTGCGTCCGCGGCCTCGTCCACGGCCTCGTCCACGGCCTCGTCCACGGCCGCGTCCCCGGCCGTCTGCGTCCACGGCCGCGTCCACGGCCGGGACGGCCGGCCGTTTGCGTCCGTGGACGCGGCCTAAACCACATTTACGGACAGATAAAACCTGTTCATCCTGGCCTCGTCCACGGCCGTTTTTTTCGCGGCCGCGTCCATGGACGCGTCCACGGCCGCGTCCATGGACGTGGACGCGGTGGCCAACGGCTCTTGCTCCAATATTTTAACATAAACACACACTTCTCCTGGGCAGGGATATTTGGCTCTCTTGCAGCAATTAAGTGAGGGAGTGTTTGGTGGAGTTTATTCGAGGACACAATTCGAGGCATACACTCATGTGCGCAATAGATAGGAGGGGACGGGGGGATTAACACCTCCACTTTTTTTGGGTGGAGGGGATATCCCCCCCAGTCAAAAAGTCTGGATTAAAACTCTTTTTCCCCCAATAATAATTATTATTATTATTATGTTTATTGTGTCTAAAAACTTAAAATTACTGCTGGAATAAAACCAATGAGCGATACAATTTAAATAATTGAAGGTACCTATATTATATACTCACCCCTTATAAAGCTAAAATGGTTTCTCCTGCTTTCACATTGTTTTGAGACCTATAGTAGCTTTGCGGTTTGTGTGTCCGCTTGCATCATGTTATGGTTGTGAAACTTAGGTGTGCTATAAAGGATAATTATGATCATCTGAAGTAAATGGAAAAGTCTTTTTATTGGTCCTGCAAACATAATATCAACTCTCAGGTTCTGTTCGCCCCACCCTCCCCCGGTCCTGACTGTAAAGCAGCTTCTTCAGCACACAACAGCATGCATTGAACAGAGACAGGGAGAAAAAAAAAAAAAAAAAGACTGCAAACATGAGATCAACTTTCAGGTTCTGTTCGCTCCACCCTCCCCCGGCTTCTTCCACACACAACACGCATTGAACAGAGACAGGGAGAGAGAGAAAAAAAGACGTAATGTAACATAGAGCAGCATGTTTCATTACTGTAAACTGAGAGGAGAGCTTGACTGTTTACACTCAAGGAAGCAGCTGATGTCTGTGGGTAAGCATGCAACAGAAAATCTTCTCCCCTCTTCCTTCTTCCTTCTTTATCCAACACCATTAAGCAATAAGCATGGATAACGTTTTAAGCACAAACGCAAGTGTTTCGAACGAAACACCTGTTTGCTAAGTTCTGGAAGGAAGCACTCCCAAACTAGTGACATGATCAGTTGATCACAATCACATCACGTTATGAATGTATGTAGGTTCCCAAATTGTGAAAAGTGAAAAATGGTTTGGTTTGTTGCAACAATAGTTATCTAAAGTATGGTAATAGTGTCAAGTAGTGTGAGGATTAATGTTAGAGTGTTTGTGTTTGAGCGCCTCAGTGCGGCCGCTGCAGAGTTCATGTGCAACCTCTTCCAGAGAGATAGATGGAGATACTAGAAACTAAACTGCTGGATGTCCCTAGTAATAACAATAATTGTATAATATCCCATCATCTATCTAGTAGTCATATGATTATGTCATACAAAATTAACAATCTAGGCATCACAATATTTTTGTTTCAGTCAGTCACAGTATTATTGTTTTGTGAACTCCCAAAATGTTCACAGGATCTTGCTGTAGATTAAACGCACTGACTGACTTTGCTGTTAAAACAATGTATGTGCATACACACAGTACACACAAGAATGTCATGTTATGCCATTCTCATATAGCCTTATATGATCTAGCCTGTTATACAGTAGATGTATTCTCAGATCATTATAGCCAACCCTTGTTTTCCATAGCTTAGCTAACTAGCCAAAGTTCTGATTGCATGCAGACTCATTTTTGCATGTAGGCTAATCATTTTCATACTTCACCCAATCTGAATAGTCCTATACTGCTTATTTTTCCTCCTATTCTATTTCCTATGTATAGCCTATATGCTTCACTCCTCATGTGCATTTGCTTGAGCACTGCTGCTATTGATTAGTGATTGTATATTCTGCACAACACCTGCACATATTTAAGCTGCTACTAAAAATACAATGTAGTGTTTTATTGTTATACTGTTTTATATTGGCTTGCATGGGAGGCTGGGCTCAAGTCAGAGTTCTGGTGTCTCATTCACTTGCTGGTGATGATGGTGGTCTGCACTTTTTATTATACTGCATTAATAATACAGTAGCTGTATCTGAGTGTGCATGTAATGGATGATTATGTGTAGTGATCATGGTTAGATCAAGCTAGAATTCCTGGACTTTGTTTCAAGAGCTAGCATTGTCAAATTGTTACACCAGACACCACATTTGTGTTTATAGCCTGCTTAGGCTACAATAGTAAAACTAAAAGAGTGAGAAAAAATGGTAAATGGTGTTACAATTTGACAAATAAGGTGAACATGATTGCTGAGGCGATCACGGCTACCGTATCATTGTGAGACATGTCATTCAAACAGTAACAAAGTGTTCCCGGTTGGCCGGTTCTCCGCTTGCATGGGGGGGCCCATACAGATTTCTGGCCTAGAGGCCCAGAATTGCTAGTGACGCCCCTGCCCCCAGTGTTCAGGTCCAAGAAAAAGCCGCAAATATGATCGATTATACTGTACACACTGAGTAGTTCTCATTTCAAGGCGTATTACTGCCCTCTAGAGGCACAGTCCCACCAGTGCAGTGCAGTCGGCAGCTCAGCTCAGCTGTTCTGAATGAGTTTAATTAATGCGACGCGATAGTGACAAGCAGGCAGGCCTGCCTGCCTTGAAATCTGCGTAAAACAACTGTGTAATTCAACTCAAGTGGAGGGGATATGTCCCCCCCTCCTCGGGGCAAAAGTGGGGGGGATATCACCAAAAGTGGGGGGGATACCCCAAAATATTTCGCGCGCGCTATGCACGCGCACATACCTCCCAGATATGTCCCCTTCACTTTTAAAATGCCTCCTGCGCCCCTGCATACACTACTCAAACACTTCTCAGGGTTCTGCCATAACACGACCCCCTTGTGTGCCCCTGGGGGCCACATGCGGCCACAGGCACACCACTGCTCCAAGTGGGGGTTTATCAGATAGAAATATGAATATTGAGGCTTTTACAATTCTGGATGCTACTGCAATTGAGCCATATTTGGTCAATATTTCAACATAACATGCACATGTTGAGCCCTCCTCCTGGGCAGGGGCATTGGGGTCTCTTCTCAGCATTGAAGTTTAGTCATGTCCAGGTTGAGGAGTGTTGTGCTGCTGTGGGGCTGTGTCTGCCTCTGGCTTCTCAGCGAGGCCCAAGGAGCTTTGGTTATCTCCCACCATGACGCCACCATGCAGGTAACATCACTGCTTCTCTTCTCTTTCTGCTATGTTGTAGTTAAATTTACATAAAACTCTTAACTGTACTGTATGTTTTATAATTTCTCTCATCTCTCTGTACAAATACATTTTATGTCTCAGAGCAATGCACCACAGATTCTCATTTTACTGCATAGATCTTAATAGATGTTCTACTTTTTTGGCATTCTTCTCTTTCTCTCCTCTGTGTATGCATGAGTAGAGTATGTATGTGAGTGACTTGCATCAGTTTGTAGTCTCTATTTTAATTCACCTTTCCATGTGAATTCCAGGAGACACAGGATTCCACCAGGTTACTTAAGGTATGGTTAAAATGAAATTATTTCACAGTACTACTCTCACTTTAATAAATGATGATGAAGATCCCTGCTTCACTGTGTTTGTAAAGTCCAAAGGTTAGACATCATAGAGCAGTGGCCTATGCAGGAATGAGAGTCAATATTGGCAAAATGCCAGCACCGAAATGCCCATGCACAGTATGCATCATTACAAACAAGGCGAATATTACGCCCGACTAGTGACACATTTCAACGTGCGATTACAACACTAGCTAAATTAGTTCAAAGTAAACATTTGTCCCTTAAAATACTTGTCTCACAACATGAGACGGCGGGGCTTGCGCTTGAAAATATTAATAACTTTATTGTAGACCAGATTTATGCTAGACCATCAGTTCTGCATGCACATTTGATTCTTTGCACACTGAAAAACAGACGTTCAACAGAACATGTTGTCATGGGCAAGTAATTAGTGCTTTTAAGAATGGACACTGGCGAAAGGGCCATCTGAGCACACAGTGTGTCACATTTAGCTCCCTTGCTTTCTTTGATATCAAGGTGAGTCCAAAATGAAGCAAGCTCATGTTTTTAACTTTAACACCAAAAACACTGCCAAAGACATTGAGAGCTCAAACCCCAAAGTCACCCCATGAAAACAATAGCAAAAATGTACATCTCTAAGTAAGTGAGTAATTGGCCGCGCAACATTCTTTCGGAAGCTGGGCTGTTATCCCTCTCCACATTATACTGTCCAGTCTGGTCTTTACACAATAGAAATATATATTTTTTTAGTCAATTTATATTTTCTAATTTAGGCTAGATCAGATCTCAGGAGGTAGGCGGCCACCTATACCGCCTAACGCTGATTACGCGCCTGTCATAGAGGCCTAATACTCATACTGTATTTTATCCCAGTTAACATTATTATGATGATCGAGTGTCTCTTCATCTTCATCGTTGTATTGCAGAAAAGAAGTACAAACAACATAGAGGTAAGAAACAATATAAAATGTCTCTGTCTGTTAATGAAATGAAAATTTGAACTGTCATTAGACATGCCTCCCTAGTCGAGAAAATGAGAATCAAAAAAGTTTATGATGAATAAAAAAACTGCACAGCACTGCAAAGGCTGTTTCATATTTGCATGACACTTTTTGAGCCGTATAGAACATTCTTTGTCTCCCATTAATTTGTATCCCCCCCATTGCTCCCATACCTCTGTCTCTGTCTCTCTCTCTGTCTCTGTCTGTCTCTCTCTCTCTCTCTCTCTCTCTCTCTCTCTCTCTCTCTCTCTCTCTCAGGTGGAGGTGGACAGTGTTACAGTGCACTGTACCGTAGCATCTCGTTTCGCTCACACCGTCATGACCTCCAGTGCTCTGAACAAGGCCAACTCCTCACAGGAAATCTTCTTTGAGGTGGAGCTGCCCAAGACCGCCTTCATCACCAACTTCAGCATGTCAGTGCCATCTCTCTGTCTCTTCTTACTGTGTGTGTGTGTATAGTACTCCTGTACAGTATGTCTACCTCTGTATCTCGCTGACCACTCTCACCACAATGTTTCAAACCACAAAGTTCCAAAATGTCAACTATTAGTGATAAAGCCTGTTACGTTCTAACTCTTCCCATTTGCTTTTCAGGGAAATTGATAATCAGATGTATGTTGGAGAGGTCAAGGAGAAGAAGAAAGCCAGGAAGCAGTATGAGAAAGCTGTCTCATCAGGACAGACTGCTGGACTGGTCAAGTAAGTCTCAGGATGAGGCTAGCAGGGCACTGCGTCAGGCACTCAAAACTAGTGACAAGCAAACTGACAGTGTGGGATACAATACAGTCCCATTAGAACAAACAAAAAACTACAATTACCTTGGCAGCACATGAAATTTCAACCAGGCTATAAAAGACCTGAGAGACAAGGCAAGAATGGCAAAATAAAAGAAACATCTAAATGGACATCCCAATAAAAACCTGGCTTAAAATACATGACTTAGTGATAGAACCAATTTCTCTCTATGGTAACTTGTGAGATCTGGGGACCATCTGCAAAACAAGATCCTGAAAAATGGGATAAACACCAAATGAGACCCTGCACACATCAGAATTCTGCAAATCAATTCTCCGGATCCAGCGAAAAACACCAAATAATGCATGCAGGGCAGAATTAGGACTCATAATCAAAATAAAAAAGAGAGCATTCAAATTTTATAACAAGCAATATAGCAAGATATGTGAGCAGCTGTGATAGGAGACTGAGCCTGGTGTATACATTCCTGCACTGTCTGCATCAAGTATAATCTTGATACATGGAAACTGTTTTCACCCATCTCAACAGTGCATATTTTATTTTGATTGTATTATATTGATTGATTGTATTGTACTGTGTACACTTCTGCTTTGGCAATTTAAACGTATGTTTTCTCATGCCAATAAAGCCCTTTGAATTGAAAATTGAAAATTGAATTGGAAGCGAACCCAGGGCACAGCCAAGAATGGCAAGAAGCGCACCACCTACATAGATGCATTGCGGCGCGACAGCAGAGCTAACAACACTGCAGAGCTCAAGACCCTGATGCTAGACGGCAGGGTGTGGAGGGCAGCAATTCAGGAGTCCCGAGTTGGTGTTGGCTAGAACGCACTCTCGCATGGCATGGTACATACTGTACATATTCCCAATCATTATTTTATTCATTTATTTTGGTTTGTCTGTGTTCTAGGGCCTCTGGAAGAAAAATGGAGAAGTTCTCAGTGTCAGTGAACATTGCGGCCAATAGCAGAGTGAAATTCATTCTGACCTATGAGGAGCTTCTTAACAGGAAACTCGGCCAGTATGAGATTCTGACCCGGGTCAAACCCAAGCAGCTTGTCCGCAACTTTCAGGTGGATCTCCATGCATGCAATATGTTCACATCACACACTGCGTATGAAAGGATAATCTCACTGTGTGTATGTTTGTGTTTAACTTTGCACAGATTGTGGCAGATATCTATGAGCCACAGGGTATTGAATATGTTGATGCCTATGGAACCTTCTTATCCAATGAGCTGCTCCCTCTGGTGGAGAAAACCGTCACAGACAAAAAGGTAGAGAGGGATAAACAAATTCTCATTAATCTCACAAATGCATCTTTGTGTTTCTTCTACCCTACCCTGAGGAATAACACATTTAGACCGGAGGACGATTTTAAAAACGCTTTAAAAAGGTTTTTGAAAACCATGTTTTCTTTTTTAATCATGCTGCTATTATTCATGGCAACATCTAACATTACACAGATGCTTTCCCGGTTTTAAAGGTACGTATATCTTTCCAGGTCTTAATGTTCCCTATAATTAAACTATTAAATATGCATCATCTTCCATTATTCCAACATTGTAGTTTTGTAGAAAGAAAAAGTAATGAGTAAGTGGGGAACTTATCACTGACAAACTACCCTGATGACCACCAGAGCAGGCCTCAACTTGTAGGCTGTTTCTTAAATCTGCCATGAAAAATCAAGGCAATTTAAACAACATTTTCCTCCCTTATTTTCTTTACATAAAACTACAACTATGTGCCTTGGATTATTGAAGTAAACCTGCCGTTTACAATCTTGCTTCGCTTGCGAATTAAAACTTTATTCCAGCGACAAACTGCAGCACACTTGAACCATCCAAATAGCACCTACCGGTATATTGTGGCAACGCACCTAAGAAGCGTCAGACTTGTCAGATGTCAGTTTGCACTAAAATGAATGTATTGTATCCTTCTTTCAGGCACACATCTCCTTCTCACCGACACCGGAGCAGCAGAGGAAGTGTCCAGACTGTGATGGAACTCTGATCGATGGAGATTTCATCATCAAGTACGATGTGAAACGGCCCACGAGCCTAGGGGTCATTCAGGTCAGCTGTCAACGAAAAAATCTTTCTCGAAACAAGTTCCAGAAATGAAAATTCCTAATGAACATAATGAACATTCCCAATACAAAGCATGTCCTGAAACTCTAAAGCCATGCTTAGTCAACAACGGCCTCTACAGAAAACGGCTGCGTTCTCAATTTTTATTCTCAACAGATTGAAAACGCTGTAGTGTGCATGCCATGCCTTAAACCTAACCCTAACTTCAGTGTAACTAACGCTGGTGAGTAACTAAGCTGCCGACGGTGGTGAGTAGCTAACCTGAGTGGCTCCAAACCCCAACTCATGTGCGATTCCAAATTGCGCGTCAGACACATCCGCCCCCTACTTCCTTGTTTACATTCATTCACCAGTGCAGTGCATAGTCTTTGGCTCTCGGGCATATGCATCGGGGGACCAAGGGAATCTGCATCGTTTCCGCGTGCATCGCTTCCACGTGCGTCACAGAAACGGACGTTGGTAGGCCAATCAGAGGCAGGTGGGGGCAGGTTTTGACGTACGCAGCCTCTAAGAACAGATGAGCCGCGCAACATCAGGAACTGGATGGAAACATGCCAATAAAGCTCTGTTGAAGAATTGATAAGTCCCGGAAAAGACACACTGTGATTGGCCAGTAGTCACTTTGACTGGCAGCGTTCCCTCAGTTTTTCCGGACGTCCGGCCTCCAGTTGTTACTGTACTCGTCGCTCAGCTCATGTCACACATTGTTGTTTGCTCCGTTTTTGCCCGTTTACACGTAAGGCGGAGCGGAGCGCCATCAAAGATTTCCACTCTGGAAGGTGGTTTCACTTTGTTGCGTTTTCAACCCCCGAAAACACTGTTGTCGTCCAAATGGATTTATTTTGCTTTTTTCTCTAGAAAACAGTGTTGTATGTTTGTTTCCTCCAAAAAATGTATTGAATGTTGTGAAGGTTCTGTCCTCTCCCTCTGTTACTATAGATAGAGTAATATATTCTGTATTTTTCCCCCTCAGATTGTGAATGGATACTTTGTCCACTTTTTTGCACCTCCTGACTTACCCAGAGTTCCAAAGAACGTGGTGTTTGTGATTGACTGTAGTGAATCCATGGGAGGGGATAAAATAAGGCAGGTAAGAAAGTGTATACTGTGTACAGTATGTGAGACAAAGAGTGTGTGAGAGAAGAAAATCTACAATACAATATAGTAATAGGGCATAGTAGTGTTGTTGTTGTTGTTGTTTATGCATGACCTCTGATCTTGTTACCCTGTACAGGCACGCGAGGCATTCCTGGCCATCCTCCAGGACCTGCATGAGGACGACTACTTTGGTATCGTCCTGTTTTCTCATTGGGTTATACCCTGGAAAGAATCCCTAGTTAAGGCCAGCAAGGAAAATGTGGCTGAAGCCTTGACATACGCCGAAGAAGAGATACGTGAAAGTAGATGTAAGCATCAGAATAAGTCACATCTTGGACTGTGCTGTGGCACTAGGATGGAATAGCCCATACCTACATGAGTGTTACTGTAACTGTACATCCTCCTGGTGAAACTTCTCATTGTCAGGTGAAAGGAAGCAGCATTGATATCACATGGATTGGAGGACACATAATTGTCTGTGCTCTCCCTAGGACTAAAGGTCTTTGCACACTGCTGCGTTTTTGGGCCGAATATCGGAGTGAATATTGGAGTGCGTGAATAAAAAAATCAACCTCACGTTATGTCAATCACGTTTGCACACTGCCGCCCGTTTCGTATTTATGTTCGGACCAGGGTTTATTTTTCCCGATTTTCGCAGCTGTCGCACTGAGTCCCTTGCTCTCTCTCTCTTTCCTCTCTCTCTCCCTGGCCTACGGCTTTCGGATTTCCAAAACGCAACGAAAACACGCAGTGCAGTGTGCAACCAGCTTAACTGTAGGAGTAGAGGGACTAGAATACACAGGGAATTGGGAATTTACCTAATTCAAATGGGAGAAAAAGGGGGAGAAAAAACAACCAATGAGTAACCAATGAGGATGTGCTACAGTAGGCCTACGTCCTCAAGTGTGAAGATCATCACGCAGGTGAAAAGTGGAGGGTGATTTCATGTGTATCAGAGGATGTGGTTCTAATACCATCGGTCCAAAGACCAACCAGAAGGGGTCAGCAGATTATTGCGACCGTCAGGTCGCAGTTACTACCAAAACCTCCACCGGCAGTCTGGCAGTCTGTCAGTCTGTCTGTCACGTCACACTTTTCCCCAACTCATATCTCCGCCACCATTGCCCCAATCCATGCCAAAATTTGCACACACACTCCTTGCCTGCCAATCCACAACCTCCACCCCTCCAGGGACCCCCGGAGCTCCAGGGACCCCCAGGGACCCCCTTCCGCTGCCTCCAAAAAGTGCAAAAATGACCAAATGACCACCCCAACGGGGCTGTTCACGGGGAATTCCCGGGGACCACCGACTCCTGGTGCTCCTGAATGGACGCAAAAGTGGTCGCACCCCCTAGTGGAGGACCCCCGCCACTGCAGCGCACATAAAATGCCGTAACTCGGGCTAGGAGCGACCGGGAGAGCCGGGGCCGGCACCCACGCGGCCGCCTCGGCGGCGCCAAGAGAGCCATCAACATGAATCTGTCCCATATAGCGCCACCATCAGGCCCATTTTTTCAAACACATTTTTGGAAACTGCTCCTACAGATTTTGCCCTAAAATCACGCAAATCGATACACAGTATGTCTTTGTCTACACTCATGTCATCAACATGGATCTGTCCCATATAGCGCCACCATCAGGCCGATTCTTTCAAACACATTTTTGGACACTGCTCCTACAGATTTTGCCCTAAAATCACACAAATCGGTACACACTATGTCTACACTCCTGTCATCAACATGGATCTGTCCCATATAGCGCTAACATCTGGACGATTTTTTTAAACACATTTTTGGACGCTCCTACACATTTTGCCCTAAAATCACGCTGCGACCTGACGATCGCTTATCTCCCGATTAGGGAGTCTTACTGGTACACAAGTGCATGTAGAAATCAACTACACTGGGGAGAAAAGCAAGGCATATTTAGAGGAAGGGGAAATATCACGCAATTCCAACCGACAGATTCATCACACCATCGGTGCCAAACTGCAGCCGGAAGTTCGGTATTATGAACTGGAGTCAGTGTAAGCCTGTGGACCAGCTCATGAACAAACACTATTTCTGAATAATTGAGAGCTTTATGAAATCTTGCGATACTTCAGAGACAGAAACGATATCTGATGCTCCGATATTCCTGAAGCGATTACATGACACTGGTCTCAGTCGTCCATAAATAGTGTTTGTTCATGAGCTGGTCTAGCTGGCTCCATTCACTGCCATGCATTTCATCGCACTTACGGTGACTTTTGGCCGGTTATGGCGCATCCCCGGCGTCACTTGTTTCCTTTCCTTCTATAATAACTTCCTTGGAGAAAAGAGGGAAGTACTTGGCAAAAATAAGTCACATCTTTGTCCTTGTTCACTTCCTTATACGGATGATAGATGTTTGAAAGTGCGACCAAAGGTCGCATATACTCTGAAGAATCGTGTCGCTTGAGTGTCCTTCCTTCCTTCCTTCCTTCCTTCCGTATCCTCGTGACCGTCCTTCCGTATCCTCTGTGATGTCAGTGTGATGTCAGCGAGTTGTGACATCACTTCCTGTACAGGGCGGCTACACGAAATGTGGATAACACTATATATGGAGATAGTCCAGTCCATCATGTCATATGGGACTACCGTCATAGAAAGTAGCCATTGTTAGGCCGGAGTCATTGGCTGTCTAAACATGGAGATGTGGATAACACTATATATGGAGATAGTCTAGTCCAATATGTCATATGGGACTACCGTCATAGACAGTAGCCATTGTTAATCCGGAGTCAATGGCTGACTGTCTGTACAGGAAGTGATGTCACATGACATACTTTTTATGCCCATATATGAGTCCTAACATGGAGATAGTCTAGTACAATATGTCATATGGAACTACCGTCATAGACACAGCCATTGACTCCGGCCTAACAATGGCTACTGTCTATGACGGTAGTCCCATTATGACATGATGGACTGGACTATCTCCATATATAGTGTTCTCCACATTTCCATGTTTAGGCCCCATCGCTCACACCCTCGGTGGGGTTGGCGATAGGGCCTTTCTGTGTGGAGTTTGCATGTTCTCCCTGTGTCTCCTAGGGTTGATACCCTCACAAAAACATGAACAAACTCCCCCCAGAATGATAACAACTAGAATCGTCAGAGAAACACTGTGGTTGGCCAGATAGTCAAGAATTGGCGCGACCTCGCCCTTTAGGGCGAGGTCGCATGTCACCCTGAGGTGTCTTACTAGTATCATTGTACACAGTATCTTCAAGAACGTCAATTACGTCCACAATCACAACACCAGAGGGAGCTCCTCTAATCACGTTCAACCCATATTTGGCTCAAACAAGGGGTTAAATTCGTTCTCCTGCTATGCCACAAAAATGTGGAAAACCCTACCGACAGTCTTAAAGGAGTGTAAATCCTTAATATCCTTCTGGCTGCAATTCAATCAATCAAAAAGTTGACTGTGTGTGTTTCCCTACCAGGGACCAATATCAATAGAGCAGTATTGATGGCTGTAAACATGCTGGTGAAAGACAGGCAAGACAACATCCTCCCAGAAAGGAGTTTCGACATGATTATCTTCTTGACTGATGGAATGCCAAGCGTCGGTGAGCTCAACCTTTGGAACAATGCAATTATTAACAAAATACAGCTGTGCCACCAGGAATGAAAGAATACTATAACATTTTGAAAACTTTGAGTCTGTGTCTACTTCCAGTTTTCATCTCAATGGGTTGGCCAATTAATCAAAAAGTACACATGAGCTTAACCAATTATTATTTGCATGTTTTGGCAAGTCTGGGCAGACTCAGAGTTGTGGCTAGCAGAAGACTGCACATACAGAACTAGTTGGGGCATATTATACTGTATGCATCCCTGAGTATAGGCTAGCTAGTGTATTTATATTGAACTGATTTAGTGAGCCCTGTAACATATATCTCTGGTAATTTTGTATCTAGCTATAATATTGTATAAACTATCTGTGTGTGTGTGTATGACACTCCACCCCTGGTCCACGATGATCTGTTACAAAGTTACATACTTTTGGGGATGCATGTAGGCTATTATTGACTACATGTTAATTTGACCATATTTGTGGGCTCGCCTATAAGGCGAGCACACTTTAGATATTGTCATTATTTATCTATCAGTCAGTCAGTCAGTCAGACAGTAGACGGGAACTTCGGTTCCTTTCTACTCCTACATACTTAGTGAGAAAATGAAAATAAAAACATCAATGTGTTCAGTTTACAGTGGCGAAGTGCGCTATTATTTTTTATAGCAATCGGCCAAATGGTGGCGCTGCACGAAGCCTTCGAAAGTGCGAACTTTGAACAGGTATAGCTCATGCTGTGTTTGAGGTACAGCCATGAAACCTGTATACACTTATGCGTCTCCTCATGCCGAACAACTTTTACCCTCTAACTTTTGACCTCTGACCTTTAGGTCTCCCACAATTCGGAATTATATGAAAAACAGTAAAAATCTATCTCCTCCTGGGTTTTTTTCGATACGCGCACAAAACTTTTTTCACATGAACTTTGGACCAATACGGTCAAACTAATCTCGGCGGATTTCTTTTAAAGTGAAATATAATTTTTTAATAGTTCAATCAATATTGCGGTTTTATGCAAATTATTCTTCGGCCTCTAAATCATACATGCAAAGTTACACGTTCATGGCATTTGGCAAAGATGTGGAGGGTTAGTCAAAGTATCACTGAAACCAATTTTATTCCAATCGGCCAAAGGGGGGCGCTATACGAAGCGTCTGAAAATTCAAACTTCAAACGGGCATAAGTCATGACTCGTTTCGTTTGAAGACATGCAACTTGTTACACGCGTGCTTTGACTCAAGCGGAAGACATCTGTGTCGTTGTTAAGTAAGCTCCGCCCTTCAATTTTCCGCCATTTTGAGCAGTTTGTAAAACGCGTAAACCCGCTTTTATTCTGGAATTTTCGCGTCACGTGCACAAAACTTTTTTTACGTGAACTTTGGACCGATATCTAAAGATCTGTCAGATCGGATTTCTTTAACATTGAAACATGCTTTTTTAAATAATTCAAACAATATTGCATTTTTATGCAAATTATTCTTCTGCCTCTAAAACATACATGCAAAGTCACATTTTCATGACAAAATAGTGTAGAGGGTTAGTTCAAATATCACTGAAACCAATCTTACCCCAAATGGCCAAAGGGGGGCGCTATATAATTTTGAGCAGTTTGTAAAACGCTTAAACCCGTTTTTATTCTAGGATTTTTTTTGCAATTTGCATGAAACATTCTACACGCAATCTAAGGACCTTTGTCTAACATGCCTATGAAGTGCACACAAAAAAATTATAAAATAATAATAATAAATATAGCTGCAAGCAGCGATAAAGTGGCCAAAGCCAAAAACACCTCAAATCATGAACACAGCCTGGGATGTGCGTGAAATCTTGCAAGCACATTCCCAATAGGTCAAGGAACAGATACCAACCTTCTCACATTGGCCTGTTATAGCGCCACCAGCGGGTCAACTTTTGCACAACACATTTTTGGAACAAAATGGACCAATCTTTGACGTCAGTAACGTCAAAGAGAGCACTGCCTGCGATCTTGACATTTTGTGCTTTTATAGCCATTGTTTTCTGGCTTGAAGCGAGCCCACAATTGTTTCGAAGGAACAATATTTTTCTAGTTATTGTCATTATTTATTTCTATACTAGATCAAGTAGACCAAAAACTTCGGTTCCGTTCTACTCCTACATACTTAGTGAGAAAATGAAAATAAAAACATCAATGTGTTCAGTTTACAGTGGTGAAGTGTGCTATTACTTTTTACAGCAATCGGCCAAATGGTGGCGCTGTAGGAAGCCTTCGAAAGTGCGATCTTTGAACAGGTATAGCTCATGCTGTGTTTGAGGTACAGGCATGAAACCTGTATACACTTATGCGTCTCCTCATGCCGAACAACTTTTACCCTCTAACTTTTGACCTCTGACCTTTAGGTCTCCCACAATTCGGAATAATATGAAAAACAGTAAAAATCTATCTCCTCCTGGGTTTTTTTTGTTACGCGCACGAAACTTTTTTCACATGAACTTTGGACCAATACGGTCAGATTGATCAACCAGATTTTTTTTAAAGTGAAATATAATTTTTTAATAATTTAATCAATATTGCGGTTTTATGCAAATTATTCTTTGGCCTCTAAATCATACATGCAAAGTTACACGTTCATGGCATTTGGCAAAGATGTGGAGGGTTAGTCAAAGTATCACTGAAACCAATTTTATTCCAATCGGCCAAAGGGGGGCGCTATACGAAGCGTTTGAAAATTCAAACTTTAAACGGGCATAAGTCATGCCTCGTTTCGTTTGAAGACATGCAACTTGCCTACACGCGTGCTTTGACTCGAGCGGAAGACATCTGTGTCTTTGTTAAGTAAGCTCCGCCCTTCGATTTTCCGCCACTTTGAGCAGTTTGTAAAACGCGTAAACCCGCTTTTATTCTGGAATTTTCGCGTCACGTGCACAAAACATTTTTTTACGTGAACTTTGGACCGATATCTAAAGATCTGTCAGATCGGATTTCTTTAACATTGAAACATGCTTTTTTAAATAATTCAAACAATATTGCATTTTTATGCAAATTATTCTTCTGCCTCTAAAACATACAAGCAAAGTCACATTTTCATGACAAAATAGTGTAGAGGGTTAGTTCAAATATCACTGAAACCAATCTTACCCCAAATGGCCAAAGGGGGGCGCTATATAATTTTGAGCAGTTTGTAAAACGCTTAAACCCGTTTTTATTCTAGGGTTTTTTTTGCAATTTGCATGAAACATTCTACACGCAATCTAAGGACCTTTATCTAACATGCCTATGAAGTGCACACAAAAAAATTATAAAATAATAATAATAAATATAGCTGCAAGCAGCGATAAAGTGTCCAAAGCCAAAAACACCTCAAATCATGAACACAGCCTGGGATGTGCGTGAAATCTTGCAAGCACATTCCCAATAGGTCAAGGAACAGATACCAACCTTCTCACATTGGCCTGTTATAGTGCCACCAGCGGGTCAACTTTTGCACAACACATTTTTGGAACAAAATGGACCAATCTTTGACGTCAGTAACGTCAAAGAGAGCACTGCCTGCGATCTTGACGTTTTGTGCTTTTATAGCCATTGTTTTCTGGCTTGAAGCGAGCCCACAATTGTTTCGAAGGAACAATATTTTTCTAGTTGCAAAATGATGTGGGAGACAACCTCCTGTAATGTATTCTGAGAAAGGATTGTGGTACTGTCAGTGAAATGATGGAATGTACTATAATATTTTTGTTAGTTATATTCTACATACTGTATATGTACAACCTGTGAACATACAGGCGGCAGCCACCTCCCAACGATCCTAGAAAATGTCCGTAAAGCAGCTGATGGAAAAATTTCTCTCTTCTCTCTGGGATTTGGCAATGATGTGGATTACTCCTTTCTGGATGAGTTGTCTCAACAAAACAAGGGACTGGCCCGCAGAATCTTTGAGGACTCAGATGCGACTGCCCAAATCCAGGTGCAGTAAGGGAGGGTGTGATTCGATATAGGATTTATAGGTAGAAGGTCAAGTACAATACTACTACTAATAAAATAAAATGAACAAAATCACACACTACAGTGCTAGATGCTGCTGACTGAATTTAATAGATCAACGGTCTCAGTGACACCCCAACTGGGTCTTAATAAGACCCAATTAGGCATTGGTCAAAATCTTAGTCTATTCATCTGTTTTCCCCAGGGTTTCTATGAGGAGGTGGCCAGTACTCTACTCTTAGAGGTGGACCTTCGTTACCCTGACAACACGGTGGATTTGCTGACCAACAACCACTTCAATCAGCTGTTCAACGGCTCAGAGATTGTGGTGGCTGGACGACTGAGTGACAATGACATCGATAACTTCATGGTGGAAGTGTTCGCCAAGGGGGTGAGACAGAGGAGTACTGTAGTCTCTTTAGCTGAGAAAGCAAAGCATTGCTCATCCATTTCACTCCTATTAGACTGCATGAACCAATGGTCTTGGTACAGCATATATCTTATAGTTGAAAAGTGTTACACAGCTATTTACTGTCTTCTCTTTATCTAGCCTAATGAGGACTTTCAGGTGCAGGGCCAGGCGACCACTGCAGATTGGAACGTTATCTACCCAGAGAAGGAGTACATCTTTGGAGACTTCACAGAACGTATGTGGGCCTACATCACCATCCAACAGCTACTGAAAAAGAGGTCTGTTTGAATCATCTCAATCTAGCTGTTCTGTCAGGACTTTGGAATTTCTTACAGTGTAGGAAGTCTAAAAACCTTAGCCTTCAAGTTGGTTTCAATTTCTTCTTTTTGTCCAGTAAGACTGGTACAGCAGAGGAAAAAAGCAATGCAAAGGCCAAGGCTCTTGAAATGTCCCTGCAGTACAATTTTGTCACTCCACTGACCTCCATGGTGGTCACCAAGCCTCAGACTGAGGATGGCGAGAGTGATTCCCTCATCGCTGACAAACTGACTGAGGGTAGGGAAGATGGAATGAGCAGGAAAGAAGTGTGACACTTGTCCTTTATGACACAAGCACTATTAAAGATACTGAATGCATACGTTGTCATCTTCTAATATCTTTTCACAATTTATTTTCTACAGAGCAACGCCAAGAGGCAGAGAGACTAGGTAAAGCATTCAATTTACACCCAAAAGAATAAGAAAGATTTCTGCTTAAAATGTTATTTTCTAATCTGGATACTATATCAACAACATCATATCGACAGAGCAAACCAGCATCATTATCATATCAACATAGCATAAATGCTACTCCCCCCTTTCGGGAGTGCTTTTCTATCCAGTCATTGTACCATTTCCGATTCCTCCAGTCCCCACACACACATTTCCGTGTTGTCACTGCTGTTGTGTGCCTACGGACTCACCTACCAGTAAGGAGCCCCCACCGGGGAGGACGTAGAGCCTTCATCCTCCCGCCCAACACTCCCTGCTGACCGATGCCACACCATCGCATGACAAAGCCACATGCAGGGTGGATTTGAATCTAAGATCTATGTGGTGGTGGGCAGCTACTTTGCCACTGCGCCACCCAAGCACTATTAAGGCTGCTGAATCCATATGTTGTCATATTCTAATATATTTCACTATTTCTTTTCTACAGAGGCAGCGAAAGAGCTAGAGAAACTCAGACACCTAGGTAAATAAAACATTTCATTTCAACCAAACAGAATAAGAAAGGTTTCTGCTTCAAATGGATGCATTTTTTCATTTTGTGTATAACCAGGTGTATCAGCATTTTATCGACCGTACAGACCAACAACAACATCATATAACAGCATAAATGCTGCTCCCACATATTTTGGTAAATACTCAAGTGCTAACATATAGCTCAGCTTCAGGTATTGGCAGCTGACATTGAAGTGCCCAATGGTAACAGTGCTCTCACCTTGATAATGTCCTTTCAGTGGATGGAGATCCTCATTTCATGATAGAGCTTCTAAAGAGAGATGATGCACTGTGCTTCAATATCAATGACACACCAGGAACCATCTTCAACCTGGTTAGAGACACAGCCACAGGTGATTACAGTGGCCTGGACACTGAACAATATCTGATTATTATTTCAGGCATACATTTTTATTTTAGGCTTAACCTTTTGGACATAATATCGACCTAGATTTGAATACTCATCACTAGATTTGGTGTTAGATTAGTGTTGTATGGTGTTTGAGATAAAGTTTTCATCTTCTTGTGAGTAACAATCCAGTTTTGGTTTCTTAGGCATTTTAGTCAACGGTCAGACTATTGGTGATAAGAAAGTTGCCCCCGACGGTAAAATCAACACCTACTTTGGGCGTTTTGGCATCATTCACAAAACCCTCGGGGTGAGACTGGAGGTGACCACTGAAGACATCTCTGTGTTACAGGATGGAAAACGTGTCAAGTTACTGTGGTCTGATAAAGCTGCCCTCAAAGGACCCAAGTAAGTATAACTTCTCACTTAATGACAAATAAAATAAAACCAAAATTAAATGTATATTTAAAGTTAAGACTGAATCCCTGCTTCCCTCATCCCCTCTCCCTCGACTCATCCTGCCCTCCCCACTGCCTTCTCCTTCTCTCTTCACTACCTCTGTTCTCTCTGCCCTGACACCTCCTTTCCACCACCAGCATGGATCTTCTGTTGACCAAAAACTGCACCCTGACGGTCAGTCTAAAAGATTCAGTAAAGTGTGTGGTCCTGCTACACCGGGTCTGGAAGAACCACCCATACCACCAAGACTACCTGGGCTTCTACACCCTGGACAGCCATCTTCTTTCCCCATCTGTTCATGGACTGCTAGGTACAGAACAACCCACTAGGGGGAGCAACACTAGGACAGGATAGAATCTCAGATGTACTGTACGCTGAAACATATTTTCTACCCTCCTCCCTATCAAATCACACCTAGGATTAAAATAAAAGTGGTCAAGAATAATTGAACCCCTTTGACATACAGTAATTGTGTAGTTATGTTGTTTTTCAACCCATATTATTCATGTTGCAATATGGCATTATACAGATGATCAAAGTAATGGTTATAACTTATGGAATCAAGTCAACATTACAAAATGCTTTTAGATACTTAATTATATTAAATTGATGGTTAACTTGCATTGTATTGTATTTTCAGTGCAGATTAATCTATTTTCAGTGCAGATTAATAGAGAATAAACTCAAGTCCAGAATGATTCCCTTTTAAATAAATGCATTACAATGGTGGGCTGTCCTCCAGGTCAGTTTTACCATGGGGTTGAGTTTGAGGTGGGAGATCTGCGTCCAGGAGAGGTCCCTGAGAAACCTGATGCCACCATGTATGTGAAGGGACAGGAGCTCAATGTGACCAGGTACACATGACTGTCTCATCCTATAGGCTGAATGAATATTTATAGATCTGGTACAGATACAAGTGTGTCTTTGTCTTTGTTTCAATGTGCTGTACAGTTTTCTTTATACATTTGAGTCATTATAATGTCTCTTTCTCCATTGGTCCACAGAGGCTGGCAGAAGGACTATAGGAATGATGTGAAGAATGGAGTAAATATTCCCTGCTGGTTCATTCATAGTAATGGAACAGGCCTCATAGATGGAGATGCCTCAGATTACATTGTGTCTGGCCTGTTTAAGACTTACTGATCATAGGTAATAGTGGCAATGACGCAGGTCTCACCAGGTTCCAAATGTACAGAACAAATGTTCATGATTATCAATATAAACAATTGTACACCATCATCACTATTTTTCTTCAAAGTCTCGCAGTGACATCAATGTAAAGTGAACTGTAAATAATAGTTTTTAAAACAAAATGGTGGAGTCTGGTGATACCAAATAAAAATGCCATAGTCTGGCAGCCGTCGAGGTGGGGTGGGAAATTTGGTATATCCTTTTTGTATTGACCTAAAACAGGCATTGACACTAAGGCTTGCACACCTGCCCCCGGCAGGTGAATAAAGATTTCGGGCAGGTGAAATTTGCTTTCAGGTTGCCCGACCGGGCACGTGCTAAACCGTCTATATACATAGAACACAAGATATCTCTCTAAACACCTGAACGTGGTCTTCTGGTCTGTGGAATGTAACAAGTGTGAAACCATAGACACATCCAATCATATATGTAGCTACGTACAGGTATGTAGGTATTTGGATTTAGAGTTATTGAGGTATATTTTTATTGCACAACCCCAGAAAGTAAAGAAATATTTTGTAATACAGAGGTATGGTCACATATAAACCCCTATAAAAAATTGCTCGCGCACGTCCTATGTTTACTGGTGCTACTGTAGATCCCACAAGAGTGTGTTGCTGGGACAGAGAAAAGTCGATAATAAAGTCTTCCTATCTTTCAAATTCAAACTTGCAATCATGGATCATTATCACCTCAATTTTCATTGTTGTAATTTTTCTTCAAGTCATTATATTGTAATTATTTTGTCTTACTCTTAAACTAAAATGTGTGCATTGTGCAGCTATATTAAAAATCTACTGTAATTAAAAACAAATCCAGTGTGTTTTTTTTACAATATTGACAATATTGACATTAGTGAGTGCACTTTGCAGTTTGCACAGTAGTATAGATCTTTCCCTTACAGTGGACATTGATACTCACCAGCATGACTGTGGCTGCTTTTTGTAGATGAACGGTAAAGTGCATTCAAGGACAAAATTCAAGGCATACACTACTCAAACACTTCTCAGGGTTCTGCCATGACATGACCCCCTTGTGTGCCCCTGGGGGCCACATGCGGACACAGGCACACCACTGCTCCAAGTGGGGGTTTATCAGATAGAAATGTGAATATTGAGGCTTTTAATTAATATGACAGTTACCTGTAAGACCTTAGCATGCACAGTACATTTTCACTCTTGCATTTATCAGTTACAATGATACTTCTCAGTAAAATGTTGTTCAAAGAAAAAAGTGTAGGTTACCAAAACACAATAATGAAATAATTTTAAATCATTTACAATTCTGGATGCTACTGCAATTGGTGCATGTCCATATTTGGTCAATATTTCAACACAACACGCTCATGTTGAGCCCTCCTCCTGGGCAGGGACATAAATTGGGCTCTCTTCTCAGCAATGAATTGAGTCAGTGTTTAGTGGAGTTTAGTCATGTCCAGGTTGAGGAGTGTTGTGCTGCTGTGGGGCTGTGTCTGCCTCTGGCTTCTCAGCGAGGCCCAAGGAGCTTTGGTTATCTCCCACCATGACGCTGCCATGCAGGTAACATCACTGCTTCTCTTCTCTTTCTGCTATGTTGTAGTTGAATTACTACTACTACTACTACTACTACTACAACTAATAATAATAATAATAATAATAATACAACAGCACAACACATTTAAATGCAAATTAAAACTGTAGTTCAGGAGCCTACTCAGTTTTCAGTCAACATGTTGCAGCAATGCTGCTTTGTATTATTTTATAGCCCACATGTGTTCCACGTGGGGATGGGAAACACAATAACATTGTATACATTTGTGCGCTTATCAATTCCTTTTACCAGTGCCGGCATGTTTTTCGGACTGTTGCTCTTTGCAAAACAATGATGTCTTTCTACGCAGATGAAGAGGAAAAGTTAAGGAAAATTTGTATTAGCCCTATTCTTGTATTAGGACTGTATCATCTGTGGAGCGCAGCCAAACACAATATTAAAAATCTCATCGCAGCTTTTTGCTCTTATTCTGTACTCTTATTTCTCTCCTCTCTATGTATATACATTTTATGAGCAATGCACCATAATAAACAGATTCTAATTTTAGTTTACTGCATAGATCTTATACGGAGGTGCGAGAGACTTGGAAAGTCCTTTGTGCCGGTCGCTCTCAAGCAATACAACGAGACTCATGATGGTCGCTTGCCAAGGCCTAATAGGATAACCTAGGACAACTGTTACCTTGCACTACTGGAACAAAAGTTCTACCGACTCTGACCTCTAACATACTTTTCCCTGTGAGGGTTGCTGTGGCGTCTTGCTGCGGCTCCCTCTATTGCTTAAAAAAGGGGAAAAATATATATACATTGTATATTCTTGATGTATTTGCACTGACTTTGGTCACTTTTTCTGGCCCTGCACTATTGGGTTGTGTTGGTTGTACTGTGTACTCTAATTGCTGTGTATGGCGGTGTGATACTGTACTTGTGTTGCATTGACTAGCATTGACTGTTATGTGCACTTTTTTGTTTGGCACTGTCTGTTAAGTTGTGCTTTGAGTATAGCTTTTTTGTGTGTGTGTGTGATGTGTCACTTATGTGCGTTGAATGTATCGTGCTCACTTTATGTATATATTCTTCTTCTTTTTTTGCAATAGCTTTTCGACACTTTATGTTTATATTCTTCTTTTTTGTGCTTGCTCTTGGACTGTACACTACAGTACTCTTTTTCTTTTTCTTACTTCTTTGTAACTTGTAACCTTAAACTGCTGTGCTGCCTCTGGGCAACTGAATTTCCCCCGTGGGATAATAAAGGTACTATCTATCTATCTATCTATCTATCTATCTATATATCTATCTATCTATCGATCGATCGATTTTCTCCTTTTTTACATTCTTCTCTTTCTCTCCTCTGTGTATGTAGGTGAGTGATTTGCATCAATTCTTAGCCTATATTTTAAATCACCTTTATCTGAATTGCAGGAGACGCAGGATTCCACCAGGTTACTTAAGGTATAGTAAATGAAATAATTTCCACCCAAAAAATCCTTCTCTACCCTGCTAGCATTACTTTGAAGTTCGCATTACTTTGTGAAAGCCTTTCAACCAATTTAGTTGGAAAAACTTCTTAATGAGGTTGGAACCTCACTGCTTACACATTTTACACTTTTGATGTCATTATTAATCAACATCGTTATCGTTATAAACATAATTTCTGAAATAAAGTCTGGAAAGAATACCTTTTGGTACATTACTAAATACTTATTTTAATGGTACTAAATGTTCACAACACTCACTATAATAAGTGATTGAACATGCCTGCTTCACTGCTTCACTACTAATACTGTATTTTATCCCAGTTAATCAAATTATTAACATTATGATGAATGTCTCTTCATCTTTCTACTGCAGAAAAGAAGTACAAACAACATAGAGGTAAGAGACAATATCCCCTTTTGGAGCTGTGTGGAACACAAGCTCCCTATACGTGGCCGTGTGTGTGGGTCTGTCTGTCTGTCTCCGTCCGTCCGTCCGTGTAGCCTAAACTTCGGCGCGTAACTAGTGCCGCACCATTTACGCCACTCGCGCAATATATACATCAAAATGTGCGGCTCGGCCGGGAATGGTGTTCTATTACCTTTCGTTCCGATCCGCCTTACCATGCCGACGTAATCGGCAAAAAACTACGCTTAATTGTCCCCATTGACTTATAGTGGGACAATGCAAGAAATCACTTTCAAGTATTTTTCTCTCGTAAACCATAGGAGCTACAGTTTCAAACCTCGGAGAGGAGATTTTTTGGAGCTGTGTGGAACACAAGCTTCCTATACGTGGCCGTGTGTGTGGGTCTGTCTGTCTGTCTCCGTCCGTCCGTCCGTGTAGCCTAAACTTCGGCGCGTAACTAGTGCCGCACCATTTACGCCACTCGCGCAATATATACATCAAAATGTGCGGCTCGGCCGGGAATGGTGTTCTATTACCTTTCGTTCCGATCCGCCTTACCATGCCGACGTAATCGGCAAAAAACAACGCTTAATTGTCCCCATTGACTTATAATGGGACAATGCAAGAAATCACTTTCAAGTATTTTTCTCTCGTAAACCATAGGAGCTACAGTTTCAAACCTCGGAGAGGAGATTCATAATGATTTTAAGAATGAATCGAAAAATAATTACATCACTCGGCCTCATGGTGGCGCTATAACGGCCCACTTTACGTTTTGCCCCGTAACTCTTGAACCGTAGATCGGAAAATTAAAATTCTTTTTTCCCTGGATTCCTTGGGTCAAGACGCATCTCCCCATATAGGCCACGCCCATTTGCGCCAGGATAGATTTTCCGCCATCTTGAATTTTCTCCAAAACACACTTTTTGCACCTTTTCCTACATATTTTCTTCAAATGTCACAAAAATCGGTACACATGATCCTGGGTGACCAGAGAGGTGCTGTTGAGTCTAGCCTGCCCTGAGCATCAACTGCAATACACACACACACACACACACACACACACACACACACACACACACACACACACAGCTCCACTTCGAACAGAGGTTCGATTTTTGGAGCTGTGTGGAACACAAGCTCCCTATACGTGGCCGTGTGTGTGGGTCTGTCTCCGTCCGTCCGTCCGTGTAGCCTAAACTTCGGCGCGTAACTAGTGCCGCACCATTTACGCCACTCGCGCAATATATACATCAAAATGTGCGGCTCGGCCGGGAATGGTGTTCTATTACCTTTCGTTCCGATCCGCCTTACCATGCCGACGTAATCGGCAAAAAAAGACGCTTAATTGTCCCCATTGACTTATAATGGGACAATGCAAGAAATCACTTTCAAGTATTTTTCTCTCGTAAACCATAGGAGCTACAGTTTCAAACCTCGGAGAGGAGATTCATAATGATTTTAAGAATGAATCGAAAAATAATTACATCACTCGGCCTCATGGTGGCGCTATAACGGCCCACTTTACGTTTTGCCCCGTAACTCTTGAACCGTAGATCGGAAAATAAATTCTTTTTTCCCTGGATTCCTTGGGTCAAGACGCATCTCCCCATATAGGCCACGCCCATTTGCGCCAGGATAGATTTTCCGCCATCTTGAATTTTCTCCAAAACACACTTTTTGCACCTTTTCCTACATATTTTCTTCAAATGTCACAAAAATCGGTACACATGATCCTGGGTGACCAGAGAGGTGCTGTTGAGTCTAGCCTGCCCTGAGCATCAACTGCAACACACACACACACACACACACACACACACACACACACACACACACACACACACACACACACACAGCTCCACTTCGAACAGAGGTTCGATTTTTTCAGTCTGAAGAACAATAAATTACAATTAGTCCACATACAGTTATTCTGCTGTATGTGGAATAACTGAATACAAAATGCTAAAACATAATCTTTGACACCAGTCAGAGGCAGCTAGCTCCCTGATTGTGAAAGTGAGAATCTGTCAAGTTTGTGAGAAATAAAAATAGTGCACCTTATAGGCTGTTTCATACACGCAAAAAAGGTGTCTGTGGGCAGTGTTGAATGTCACTTTCATCATTCTCCACCTCCCTCTCTCTCTCTCTCTCTCTCTCTCTGTCTCTCTCTCTCTCTCTCTCTCAGGTGGAGGTGGACAGTGTTACAGTGCACTGTACCGTAGCATCTCGTTTCGCTCACACCGTCATGACCTCCAGTGCTCTGAACAAGGCCAACTCCTCACAGGAAATCTTCTTTGAGGTGGAGCTGCCCAAGACCGCCTTCATCACCAACTTCAGCATGTTAGTGCCATCTCTCTGTCTCTTCTACTGTGTCGTACCCTGCATGGCTGCCTCTGTATCTCCCTGACCATTTACACCACAATGTACCAAAGCATATTATGCCTGCTTTTGGAAATGACAACTATTAGTGATACACCCTTGTTGCGTTCTAACTTGCGTTCTAACTTGCTTCCAATTTGCTTTTCAGGGAAATTGATAATCAGATGTATGTTGGAGAGGTCAAGGAGAAGGAGAAAGCTAAGAAGCAGTATGAGAAAGCTGTCTCGTCAGGACAGACTGCAGGACTGGTCAAGTAAGTCTCCGAGCATGTTACCGGGAGAGGGATGAAATACTATAGCAGATGACATTGCCATACAGCAGAGAAAGGAAGGGAACTCCTACTGGCATTAGAAATGGAGTGCCGGAAGATCGGCCTCTAGCTCCACACCAAGAAAAAAAGTATTGACAGTTAACATGGAGGACAAACTCGTTACCACTGCCAACGGGACGGTGCTTGAGGTAGACGAGGACTTCAAATATCTCCGGGGCTGGAGCGCTTCAGTGGAACAGGACCCGAAGGTCCACAGGGCATTTGCCTGCAACAGCGGAGCGAACAACATTGCAGAGCTCAAGACCCTAATGCTAGACAGGAGGGCAATTCGGGAGTCCCCAGTTGGTTGGCTAGACCACACTCTCGCATCGCCTGGTACACTACATAATCCCAATTGTTCTTTTGTTCATTCTTTTTGGTTTGTCTGTGTTCTAGGGCCTCTGGAAGAAAAATGGAGAAGTTCTCTGTGTCAGTGAATATTGCGGCCAATAGCAGCGTGAAATTCATTCTGACCTATGAGGAGCTTCTTAACAGGAAACTAGGCCAGTATGAGATTCTGACCCGGGTCAAACCCAAGCAGCTTGTCCGCAACTTTCAGGTGGATCTCCATGCATGCAGTATGTTCACATCACACTGTTTATAGGAGCTCTTCAGACATTTTCAACCTTATCTTCATATAACTGGTTGTCACTAATGCTCATTATAAGATGGCACAATTTCCACTCTGCACCTGGACAGCACTCTGTACTCTGGACAGTTCAGAAACCTAGTCTGGAAATCCAGACTGATTCGCTATGTTGAGTTTTTTTCTTTTTTACCTAGCTTCTCAGTCGTTCAGGCTATCAGTAGCCTGGGATCCGTAGCATTTCGTGTTTCTGATCCGGTCGGTTGCGGAAACAACCAACGTCATGTTGTAGTCATCAGACGGACTACACTTTGGCCGGAACTACCAAACCGGAAACAGTTTTAATCCAAAATAATTCCCTGCGTTCAAGGGCATAATTTTAGGGCCTACCAAATGCAGCATAGTTTTTTGTTAATTTGGAAAAATGTGTTTGGTATATCCATCTTTTAGTCCAACTCGTAGCGAATGGCAAGACTACACTTCTCAAGCATTTAAATAGGGACCAAAACAAAGTGACGCCACTTAATTCTTCTGCTAGTTTTCGGTTTAGGCCACGCCTAGACTGAATAACACGACCTGTTTAAAATGAATACCAGGCTTTCCTCCGAGGTGGAAAGTCTGGTAATGTGAGGTTAGGCCTTCAGTGACATCATCGATAAGAATTCCAAGGTAATAGTAAATACAGACAGTATTCCTGGAAGTCAGAAATCTTGTATGAAATGTACCATCATATAATGACTATGAGAATTAGCGAGGAACAATTATATGAATATACGTTGAAAATGAGTGAAGTGGTCCTTTAATGAAAGGCTCATCTCACTGTGTGTATGTTTGTGTCTAACTTTACACAGATTGTGGCAGATATCTATGAGCCACAGGGTATTGAATATGTTGATGCCTATGGAACCTTCTTATCCAATAAGCTGCTCCCTCTGGTGGAGAAAACCGTCACAGACAAAAAGGTAGAGGGCTAAAAAATGTCTCCTTAATCTCTCAAAACCCTAGCCTGTTGAATAATACACCAAACCTCCCTATAATTAAATTATTAAATATACATCATCTTCCATAAATCCAAAGCACACTGTAGTTTTGTAAAAAGAAAAAGTAATGAGTACAGTAGGTGAGCAACTCATTACAGACGATGACCACCAGCGCAGGCCTCAACTTGTAGATCGTTTCTTAAATCTGTCATGAAAAATAAAGGCATTTTGAATGGCACTAACCGCTCCTACATCGAGCTTTGTCTGTTTGTCCCATGTCTGTCCGGACTGTGATTGGTCAATTGGTGTCCACTGTCCAGGGTCACATTGGCCAAGCTTCGCGGGACGTTTAGGGACAGGTCGTTTTTTAAAGAAGGGTACCCCGGGCCCTGGAGAAAAAGAGGGGAGGGTCATGCCTTTCTAATTTTAGTCAAGGGGAGGGTCAGCTAATGTATTTATTTTTGAAGCGGTGAAAACCGCTTGGCTTTGTGTGTATCACGCCCATATATGGTAATTTCAGTCCAGAATGAACAGGCTTTTTCAAAAACAGAATGTCCGTTTAATTACCATATATGGTGATCTCAGTCCAGAATGAACAGGGTTTTTCAAAAACACAATGTATGTTACCTTATGTCCATATATGGTCACTCCAGGCCAGAATGAACAGGTTTTTCCTGTCCCGTACGTGCAAAATATCAGTCCAGAATGAATAGGCTTTTTCAAAAAGCAAAATGTGTGTCCCATGTCCATATATGGTCATTTCAGTTCAGAATGAATAGGCTTTATATGTTCACCACTTTTCACTTATGCATCTCTTTAAGATGTGGTTAGTAGACTGTTTTGATATAACTAATAAGTAATTACAAATATAGACCTATTATACCAACTGTCATACCGGCTCTCCAAATACATTCAGAATAGAGGTTTTATCTGTCCACCGCTTCACTTCGAACCGAGTTTTGATTTTTTGGTCCAATAGTCAGTTCTTGATTGATTGATTGATTGAATAATTTATTAGAAGTTTGCAATAGAAAAAAGTACAGTTTCATGACAGCACAAATCACTGGTACAACTAAAAGGAGATCCTAGTAAGCTTTACGGCTTATTTACACAGGAACCACAATTGCTCTTTTTTTCAATTATCACCAACACTTGTCATCATCTTGGCCTTAAGTGGAGAAGCATAATTGCTTTGATGCAATTAACATTAACAAGTGTCAATGAGCATCAGCTGGACAAAAATAAAATAAAATAAAATAAAATAAAATAAAATCATAAATAACACCGCTCACTTCACACTGGGTGTGATTTGTTTAGATAACACTAAAGTGTGCCTTGGATTTATTGAAGGAAACCTGCTGTTTAAAATCTCGCTACGCTTGAGAATGCATACTTTATTCCAGCGACAAACTGCAGCATACTGAACCATCCAAATAGCGCCTGTGGCAACACACCTAAGAAGCACTTCTACAGGACCTCTTGTCTTCTATTAGACATGTCAGATGTCAGTTTGCACTATAAAGTGAATGTATTATATCCTTCTTTCAGGCACACATCTCCTTCTCACCGACACTGGAGCAGCAGAGGAAGTGTCCAAAATGTGATAGAACTCTGATCGATGGAGATTTCATCATCAAGTACGATGTGAAACGGGCCACAAGCCTAGGGGACGTTCAGGTCAGCTGTCTGTTGTATCTATTTTAATCTCATCCATTTTTTCCCTCCTCCTCTCTTTAAAGTGCGCTGTTGCAATTTGATTGTACTTGTTTTCATTCTGTGAAGCACTCTGTGTTGGCCTGTTGTATGTAAGGTGCTGTATAAATAAAGGTGCCTTGCCAACAAATACACCGGTTTGACCTTAAAATCTTTCTGCAAACTATTAATGGACACTCCTGTCTTACAGTAATACAGTTACTATGATCACATACAAACAAACATACATACTATAAGTTGCAGAGTTCTTGACTTGACCAAAAATGTTATCAATAGTCGTACAGTTACTGTTCTCCCCTTCCGTCACTGCTTTCTGAGTATACAGTCCATCTGTCTTTTTTTCCCCTCAGATTGTGAATGGATACTTTGTCCACTTCTTTGCACCTCCTGACTTACCCAGAGTTCCAAAGAACGTAGTGTTTGTGATTGACGTTAGTGGATCCATGGATGGAAATAAAATAAGGCAGGTGAGAAAGTGTACAGTCTGCGAGACAGAAAGTGTGTGAGAGAAAATGTATGGAACTACAGTATCGTCACCTTAATAAACTGGCCTAAGTAAAAAAAAAAATAGGTTTTCAGGATGAAAAAAAAAACTGATCCAAAACAAAATCATTTCACCCAAAATGGTTATAAATAATTATGACTATCAATGTAGAAATAACACTGTCTGTCAGTTATGTAACATAAGGATCAAATAGGATTAAACCTTGACTTAGGCAAAACATTGTATATTTTGTCCTACTGTAAGTCACACTAGTTGACTAGTATATCTCCTTAAAAGGGGCAGTAACAGCATGATCCTTTTCAATTAGGAGATAGGCAATTTTACCAGAGGTGGCCAGTGTCATGAGGAGCTGACTTGACTCAAAAAATTAGTTAGGCCATTTAGTTTATTTTCCGGACTATAAGGCGCACTTAAAAGCCTTTAATTTTCTCAAAAAACTACAGTGCGCCTTATAGTCCAGTGCGCCTTATATATGGATCATTCATTGACATTGACATTGACATTCCCTTTAGCACAGCTCCATCTGTTTGATGCATAACGCAACGGTAGCGTCTATTATGTGCGCCTTATAGTCAGGTGCGCCTTATATATGAAAACAGTTTGAAAATAGACCATTCATTGACAGTGCGCCTTATAGTCAGGTGCGCCTTATAGTCCAGAAAATACTGTAAGTTGATGGTATATCATGTGGGCTATTCTGTTGACCTCTGATCTTGTTACCCTGTGCAGACACGTGAGGCATTGCTGGCCACCCTCCAGGACCTGCATGAGGACGAATACTTTGCTATCATCTTGTTTGCTAACGATATGAAGCCCTGGAAAGAATCTCTTATCAAGGCCAGCAAGGAAAACGTGGCCGAAGCCATGACATTCGCCAGAGGGATACATGCATGGGGATGTAAGCATCAGAATAAGTCACATCTTGGACGCAGCATTAAACGATTCCTACAGGTTGGCTCGGGCCGCCTGTTCAGTGGGCCTTACAACCCCCCAGCTAACTTCAGTTAAAAGGTTACAAAAAACGGGGTTACTTTAGCCTGCAGGTTCTCTGACCTAGAACAATAGTGTGTTGCCTATAGCAACTACACTAACAATTTGCGGATATCTGCGGTATGCAGATATCCTCTCCTGACATGAAAACTCCCCCTTCCCATTGAAATGCATTGGCGGAACGTGGACTCTCATAGGTACTTTGGTGTGGGTGCAGCCCTATGGTGCAGCCTAGCCTTATATTGAGAAACTCCTGCCGAGACATCTGCATTGTGACACCCAACGTCACAATGCGGAAGTCTCGGCAGGTATCTCTTAATGTAAGGCTAGGTGCAGCCTAACAGAGTAGGCTATTTTTACATTGCAGTACTGATATTTTTACTTAAGTAAAACATTAGAGTACTTTTTCCACCACTGACTATCATTGTACACAGCTGACTGTGTATGTTCCCCTTCCAGCTACCAATATCAATGGTGCAGCACTGGCTGCTGTAAACATGCTGGTGAAAGACAGACAAGACAACATCCTCCCAGAAAGGAGTTTCGACATGATTATCTTCATGACCGATGGAATGCCAAATGTAGGTGAGCTACATTTTTTAAATATAATACAATGAAAGGACTAATCCTGGACAAAAGGTAACAGTACAATTTAGAAAACTGTCACACAGGGTTGGCAAATTCATTTTAAAGAATACAAAAGCAATGAACATTGGCTTGAAATGTAATAGATTATTCCTGTATCAGAGTTTTATATAGAGTTATTTACAACACTTTTGGGATAATTTCTCACATTTGTTTCACCACTCCTCAATAGTAAAAGAAAGGTTTGTGCATCCAAGGATTTTATAGGTTACCTCTCTAACCATTATAGTTCAAACAACACCCTAGAACCGGTAAATAGACCTTAAAGGAGTAGTTCACCCCCAAAATGACTTGTTTTTATTCTATTGATTACTCACGCCATGGAGACACATTGGGTCCCAATCCGGAATCAATGGGGGTAAATGTACTATAATCAAAATGTTGTCTTAGGAATGCGACAAATACAAAATAATATTAATGAACTCAAGTCTCCATGGCGTGAGACTGAATAATAGAGAAAAATATATATATTTTGGGGGTGAACTACTCAACAACTCACACGCAGATAAGTACAGTAAGATAGCGGACATTAAACAGAGTGACTATAGATAGGCATTGATTATTACAGGGTTGTTCATATTTAATGCTTATCGTAGAAGTGGGTGTGGCTTTGTGACGGAAGTTCGTTAACGAGACCAGAGTGATTATCTTACGCCATAGGCTTATGTGCATTTCTATGAATGACTGAGTTAGTCCAAATTCATTAGAATAGTAAATAGATCTGTTAGATAGAGAGTCTACAGTATTCGGGAGGAACGTAAGTTTGTAGATTGCATGGCAACAGTAGCGGCCCGAACCTCTAGTGCTGTATAAAATTAGGTAAAACATATATGTACCTTATATTTACATACTGTACAGGAGAAGAACACCTCCCAACAATCCAAGAAAATGTCCGCAAAGCTGTTGACGGAAAAATGTCTCTCTTTTGTCTGGGATTTGGAAATGATGTGGATTACTCCTTTCTGGATGTGATGGCCCAACAAAACAAGGGACTGGCCCGCAGAATCTATGAGGCCTCAGATGCGGCCGCCCAACTCCAGGTGCAGTAAGGAAGGGTGTGATACAGGATTTATGATAAGACATGTGATAGGAAACAGCTATGTAAGTAAGTCATTTTAAGCAGGTATTGTAGAAGGTCAAATCCAACATACATGTATGCAGAATACTGGATTAATACTGCTGACTGAATTTAATAGATCAACAATCTCAGTGTCACCTCGACTGGATCTCAATAAGACCCAGATTAAGGCATTGGCCAACATTTCAGTTGACCCCAGGGGTCACCATGTCTGTACATGGACAAATCCGTGGCAAAGACTAGGCTTCGTCTGTGGCAATTGCTTTGATTTTCTGTTTTACACACCATTATAGTTTATTATGGTATACTTTTGATCATAACACCCAATTACTGAATGCCAAGTTGTCATACATAATATGTATGACACTGATTTACAACCAGACGATGGCACATTAGGAGTCCACTAGTACTAGGTTCTCAAACCAAGGACCCCCTTAACTCTGACAGAATACAAATTGAACCAAATGGACCCGTAGCAGGTGTACAGACCTGTCAGGGCCATCTCGAAATGTTAGTCTATCCATTTGAGCTGCCTCTAGCAGTGTGTGAATTATTTTCTTTGCTTACAACAGTCGTAATATATTTAGTCCCTCACTGCTCCATAACTCCTGCCATGTCCCCCTCCTGTTTTAAACATGTTTCAAAAAAATCAGCTCATCTTCAATCCTCAAGGTAACTTGATCTATTTTAGTTCTCTCTAGACTGCTACTTTTATCACTGTGTGGAACACACAATGTGGACAGTTGTCACCGACACTGCCTTATATTGGTTTAGCTCCTACAGTACTACCTAGAGAAGATAGGACTTCTGGGTTGAATTAAGTGAATGTTGATCTTGTATATTTCCCCCAGGGTTTCTATGAGGAGGTGGCCAGTACTCTACTCTTAGAGGTGGACCTTCGTTACCCTGACAACACGGTGGATTTGCTGACCAACAACCACTTCAATCAGCTGTTCAACGGCTCAGAGATTGTGGTGGCTGGACGACTGAGTGACAATGACATCGATAACTTCATGGTGGAAGTGTCCGCCAAGGGGGTGAGACAGAGTCTCTTTAGCTGAGAAAGCACAGCATCGCTCACTCATTTACTCCCATGACCCCCATTGGACTGCATGAACCAATGGTCTTGGTACAGTACCGTAATTGCAGGACTATAAGCCGCACCTGAATATAACTATAACGGTGTCCTTCCTGCTTCATCTAGAGCACCCCTGGTGGCCGATAGCTGTAAAAATCTATATATAAATCCTTGTTAAAGACCATTGGAAAACTAACTAACAGGCCGTTAGCTGTAAAAATCTCTATATAAGCCACACCGTTGTATAAGCCGCAGGGTTCAAAACATGGGAAAAAAGCCACGGCTTATAGTCCGGCAATTACCGTATATGTCTTATAGTTGAAAAGTGTTACACACAGCTATTTACTCTCTTCTCTTTCTCTAGTCTAATGAGGACTTTCAGGTGCAGGGCCAGGCGACCGCTGTAGATTGGAACGTTATCTACCCAGAGAAGGAGTACATCTTTGGAGACTTCACAGAACGTATGTGGGCCTACATCACCATCCAACAGCTACTGGAGCAGAGGTCTGTTTGAATCATCTCTAGACAGCTGCTCTGTCAGCACTTTGAGACTGGATTACTGGTTTTCTTCTCTTTTTTCAGTAAGACTGGCACTGCAGAGGAAAAAAGTAATGCCACAGACAAGGCTCTTGAGATGGCCCTGCAGTACAATTTTGTCACTCCACTGACCTCAATGGTGGTCACCAAGCCTCAGACTGAGGATGGCGAGAGTGATTCCCTCATCGCTGACAAACTGACTGAGGGTAGGGAAGATGGAATGAGAAGGAAAGAAGTGTGACACTTGACTGTTGTCTTGTGTCCTTTATGACACAAGCACTATTAAAACAGCTGAATCCATACGTTGTCATCTTCTAATATATTTTATTTTCTGCAGAGCAACGACAAACGGCAGAGAGACTAGGTAAAACATTTTCCTATTTCCAGCCAAGAGAATAAGAATGGTTTCTGCTTCCAATTGGTTCATTAAAAAATAAAATATTATAAAAAAAGCATCGGATGCTATTTTGTGTATAACCAGGTGTATCAACAACATCATATCGACAGTACTCACCACCAATGAGAACATCATTGCAATATGCTGCTGCTGCTCCCACATATTTTGGTAAATACCCAAGTGCTAACATATACTGTAGCTCAGCTTCAAATATTGGCAGCTGACTTTGAAGCATCCAATGTTAACTGTGCTCTCACCTTGATAATGTCCTTTCAGTGGATGGAGATCCTCATTTCATGATAGAGCTTCCAAAGAGAGATGATGCACTGTGCTTCAATATCAATGACACACCAGGAACCATCTTCAACCTGGTTAGAGACACAACCACAGGTGATAAAAATGTGATTATCTTATCATTTATAATTATTCGCAATGTCAGAACCAAAGGTACTGTAGTGCACAACTTCTGATTATTATTCTGACGTCAATTTTACATCTGAATAGTGTTGAGTTTTGTAAGAGTTAAATGGTAAGTTGGGGGACCCTTTTTACTTCCTCAGGAATTTCAGTCAATGGTCAGACTATTGGAGATAAGAAAGTTGCCCCCGATGGTAAAATCAACACCTACTTTGGGCGTTTCGGCATCATTCACAAGACCCTCGGGGTGAGACTGGAGGTGACCACTGAAGACATCTCTGTGTTACAAGATGGAAAACTTGTCAAGTTACTTTGGTCTGATAAAACTGACCTCAAAGGACCAAAGTAAGTTATTGCTTTTGAGAGTACCTTCTCACTCAAATATGATATTTAAAGTTAAGGCTGAATTAGGGTAAGCAAATGTCTTCTTTTTTATATATCTATATACTTTTTTTATCCCTTAAAATGTCTGGGTTTGGAGCTTGGAGCATGACGTAACTGAGTGGCTGTGGCTCCTTCATTCCGATCAAAATATTCTCTGAGCTGAATGCACTAAGCTCTGAGCCTCTGACATTGAATCAATATGCCACTACCTCTCTTTTTCTTTCTGTTAAATTCATTCTGTTATTTAATTATTATTATTACATTCTAGAGATAACATTTATGAAGCATCTTTAAGTAAACAGTATCTTCAAGAGGCCGGGCCAAGTGTCCTCTTTTCTGGGATTCAGAACGTGGCCACCCTATACTGAATCCCTGCTGCTCACCCTTCCAGTGTACACCTACTGAATATCAACATTTCCTTCTCCCCTCTCTCTCTCGTCTGTTCCTTCCCTCCCCACTGCCTCCCTACCTCTGTTCTCTCTGCCCTGACCTATAACGCTATGGCCCTGACACCTCCTTTCCACCAACAGCATGGATCTTCTGTTGACCAAAGACTGCACCCTGACAGTCAGTCTAAAAGATTCAGTAAAGTTTGTGGTCCTGCTACATCGGGTCTGGAAGAACCACCCATACCACCAAGACTACCTGGGCTTCTACACCCTGGACAGCCATCTTCTCTCCCCATCTGTTCATGGACTGCTAGGTACAGAACATCACACTAGGGGGCAGCACTAGGACAGGATAGAATCTCAGTACCATACTGAAACATCTATTCTACCCTCCTCCATATCAAATCACCCCTAGGTTTTTTTAAGCTTTCAAAATAACTGACCCCCTTTGACATACTGTACAGTAATCATGTAGTTAACTTGTTCAACCCTCATTCATGTTGCAATATGACAGTATTACAGATGATGACACTAATGGTTATAATTTAGGGAATCCAAGTAAACATTACAAAATATTTTTAGATGCTTAATTCTTCTACATACATTGTGCAATGGGCCAATTTAGTTTCAGTGCAGACTAATAGAGAATAAACCAGAATTCCAGGATGATTCCATTTTGAATTAATAAATAAATGACAATGGTCTGTCCTCCTCCAGGTCAGTTTTACCATGGGGTTGAGTTTGAGGTGGGAGATCTGCGTCCAGGAGAGGTCCCTGAGAAACCTGATGCCACCATGTATGTGAAGGGACAGGAGCTCAACGTGACCAGGTACACATGACTGTCTCATCCTATAGGCTGAATGAATATTTATAGATCTGGTACAGATAAAAGTGTGTCTTTGTCTTTGTTTCAATGTGCTGTACAGTTTTCTTTATACATTTGAATAATTATAATGTCTCTTTCTCCATTGGTCCACAGAGGCTGGCAGAAGGACTATAGGAATGATGTGAAGAATGGAGTAAATATTCCCTGCTGGTTCATTCATAGTAATGGAACAGGCCTCATAGATGGAGATGCGTCAGATTACATTGTGTCTGGCCTGTTTAAGACTTACTGATAATCGGTAATAGAGGCAATGACAGGTTTCACCGGGTTCCAAATGTACAGAACAAAATGTTCATGATTATCATTCTGTAATTGTAACATTCTATACTGACGTAAACTGCAAATATACACTAAGATTTGTTTTTTTTTCTTCTTTTTTTTCATGAGATGTGGCTTTAATTGATTGGCACATTGCAGAGAGACAGCGTTTCAGCAAACACAAAGAGGGCATTGGTTCTCAAACTTTTACATTTCAAGGAACCCCATAACTGTAAGGGTACAGTTGGAACTCTGTCAAAGAGTCCAGATGGTCCCTGGACCATCTGGGTTCCCAAAGAAACACATCTAAGAAATTCCATAAATAAAATATAATAATAACAATGAAGAAGTGGTGAAAATAGCCGATCTACAAGCTCTCAACATGGCACGAAGCGACACGTTGTGAGCTTGAAGATCTGCTATTTTCACTAGGGATCAGGGCAAATGTCAAATTTCTGGGTCACAGGCTAAAAAGTTTGGGAACTATGTTCTAGTGGATGTGACATAGGCCTACAGCAAACATGCCAGTTGGGACTCGCTTTCAGGCATTATTTTCTATGTGGAATGCTCAATGCACCCTAACCATCACAATTGTATCCAGCAAAAGTGTTATTCAAAGCCTTGGAATGATGTGAATGTATGTTGTGAATTGTAGATTAGGGCCCAGACCTACATTTTGAAAGGGAATGGTTGGAGTCTGTAAACACCAAATAAAAAGGCCAGACACAAAAGCTAAATCCACATTATTTGTGTTGCATTGACACGTTTTTACTTTATAGGAAAACACTACCCCAATATTCAGTCATTAATATATTAAAACCATTATGAATTTGCTGTTGTATATGTATTGTATATGCTTATAGGGATGGGCAGAACATGGTCAGATCAGTCGGTTTCCCAAATGTCAAAGTCACAATTAATCAATCAAGGAATTGTGAGTGATTAATTATTATTTATTACATAATTGTATTTATTTAGCCTACCCTACTGTCTGCTGATCGCCAAAATAAAAGCCTGGTGTTGGGAGGCTAACTGACTGTCTACTGACTCTACACAATGCATTACATGCACGAACATGGACCACTCACATCAGGTCACATCCACATCACTTACCGCACGAGAGGCACACCCACTTACGAGCATAGAGCTTACGAGATAGGGACAACAACGTCCAAGTGACCACAGCCGAGCACTCCAGACCTCCGCTCCAGCCAATCACAAGCCGCGCCTTCGGGCGTGGAAATAACGTGGGCAGTGTAGACAAGTGTAGTCTTGCAAGACTCGCATGCCTCGGATTCTCTCACTTTAGTTACTTTCCACAAGCGGAGACAACAGTATATCGGCCATGTGTGCAGTGTGGAGCACGCTGCTGTTGCTGCTATGGGGATGCATGTGGTTTCACAGCCAAGCCCACGGAGCTCTGGTCATCTCCAGGATCAGGAGTGATCCTCTAACACAGGTAAATAACTTATCTATAAGTCCACTCCGGAGTTTGAGCTACACAACGCCCGGAAGTGGACACATTTCGTCTTCAAAATAAATGCTTAAAATGTTTACAGTTTTTGGAGATGTTTCTAGATCTCTGTCTGTCTCGAAACCGGAGAGCATTCCACTCCTCGCAGGAGTGTATATGGACTGGAGTCAGGACAGGAGGGACTCAGGTCATAATGTTTGCTCTCTGGAGCTGATCATAATCATAATCACAATGTATACAATTACAATCTCAAACAGCAATCACAAACCAGATTGTAACCTAAACCTACAGACCGTGGTGGTAGGACAGAGTTGTAACTTTTGAAACAAAAAAAGAATGTCTCATTACAATAACTGTATACATGAATGAAATTCACCCTTTGTCAGCCTTCTGACAAAGGGTCTAATTATATCAAATAATTAAACATTAAAATGTGTTTCTATATAGGATCAAAGGTTTTATGGTCATGATTCACTGAGATCCTGGATGGCTTGCTTCTATAGGCTTAACATAATTGTTATAAATATTTTGGGGAAAAGTCCACTAAACCACTTACGCTGTGATGCTCTATATTAGGGCATCGCCCTATACTATAGGCTTGCATGATCAAAATGATCAAAATAAGAACATGGTGTGTAAAACAGAAAATCTAAACATTTCCAAACATTGTTTAGATAAATCTAAACATTTCCACAGACAAGGCTCATTTGTCCGTATACCGTCATATTAATGACCTCTGCCTGTTTGTAATCCTGCATTATAATAAACTGATGCACTCTGTTCGTTGTGTTCTAGGAAACAAAAAGATTTGTAGGTGCCAGGTCAATAAAGGTACAACACAAAACACATTTAGCAATCACATCATATTGCGTTGCTAATATCTGAATCCGTTATTATATTTCTTTACTCATTATAATACGTGTCTATCTATTTAATAGAAAAGAAGCATACACCATGCAAAGGTAGGCAAACAACAATTATGAATGAAAATGTTAATTGTATATCGTACCCTGGAGGGCTTCACCAAAATATAAAATCTCATCCTCTCTCTCTCTGTCTCTGTCTCTCTCTCTCTCTGTCTCTCTGTCTCTCTCTCTCTCTCTCTCTCTCTCTCTCTCTCTCTCTCAGGTGGAGGTGGACAGTGTTACAGTGCACTGTACCGTAGCATCTCGTTTCGCTCACACCGTCATGACCTCCAGTGCTCTGAACAAGGCCAACTCCTCACAGGAAATCTTCTTCGAGGTGGAGCTGCCCAAGACCGCCTTCATCACCAACTTCAGCATGTTAGTTGAAACGAAATGTTTTGACTGAGAGAACTTACGGTACATCGTCTCTATCTCTCTCCATTTGTGTTAATTGTCCACTTGCTTCCCAGGGAGATTGACGGTCAGATATACGTTGGAGTGGTCAAGGAGAAGGAGAAAGCCAAGAAGCAGTATGAGAAAGCTGTCTCATCAGGACAGACAGCTGGACTGGTCAAGTACGTCTGACGGAGAGATGAAGTTGACAAACCAAGACATGCAGTGATGGACTGATGTCATATTATAATATTAAATCAAGGAATGTCTCATGTCAACTGTTCCAGAGCCTCCGGAAGAAAAATGGAGAAGTTCTCTGTGTCTGTAAACATTGCCGCCAACAGTGAAGTGGCTTTTGTTCTCATTTACGAGGAGCTTCTTGAGAGGAAACTGGGCCAGTATGAGATTCTGACCCGGGTCACACCCAAACAACTGGTCCGCAAGCTTCAGGTTCAACATTCTTTCTTCTCTCTGTACATTTTTACACTCTTCAAGTCAAATAACACTGAGGAGTGCGTTTAAAAGATTTTTGTAAATGTGAATATTAAATTGCATATTACAGATCATCAGCCCCAGTAACTGTGTGTGTGTATGTGTGTTTGTGTGTGTGTATGCGTGTGCGTGTGTGACTGTGTGCGTGTGTGCGTGTGTGCGCGTGTAGGTTGTGGCAGATATCTATGAGCCACAGGGTATTGCATATGTTGATGCCTATGGAACTTTCTTATCCAATGAGCTGCTTCCTCTGGTGGAGAAAACCGTTTCACACTCAAAGGTATAGTAAGGTCATACAGTATATTCTATATCAGCGGTTCTCAAACTTTTTCATGATGAGGACCCCCAAATTGACACCCGCGGACCCCGAGGTCCATTTGGTTCCGTTCGTACACTCTCTGAGTTACACACAAGGGTCCATTTGGTTCCTAACTATCATTTAGCTGGGGACCCCCTGGAACTCCCTCAAGGACCCCTCGGGGTCCCCGGACCCCACTTTGAGAACCAATGTTCTATATTATCAGGTAACCACTTTGTGGTCTCTTTTCCTACATGTACCATCATTTTGGCTGCTGCGTAAGAATGCGTAGACATGCATCCATGTCTTACAAATCACAGATTGATTGCGTTTAAATTTCAGGCACACATCTCCTTCTCACCGACACCGGAGCAGCAGAGGAAGTGTCCAGACTGTGATGGAACTCTGATCGATGGAGATTTCATCATCAAGTACGATGTGAAACGGCCCACGAGCCTAGGGGATGTTCAGGTCAATCCCCATCACACATACTGAGCAAGCGTATGAGCAAGTTAGCCCTTGGATGAGGCTTTAGGGGCTTCATCAGTCCTATCTTGGGACGGACATCCAAAGAAGTCAAACGTTTGACTTCAGTGGGGACTGAAACGGGGACTGCCCATAAGTCTGAATGTTCATTAGTCCGAAGGGTTCATTAGTCTGAATTTAGTTAGGATTACTGAAAGTGGGGACTGAAACAGCACATGTTGACTAAGCACTATGCTTTCCCCACTCATGGAGCACAGAAGCAACTGATATAATGACACACATCTAAATCATGTAACCTTTGCAATATGATTGATCTGTCCAGCAAACTGAAGTGCCTTTATTCCATTCAAACTCAAAACATGTCAGAGCATTTGCATCAGGGTTAATCCATACATGAAAAATAAAGACGTCTTTCTTTTAGTGTTACAGGTTATACAGTAGTTACGCTCACATATTTATTTTTAATAAAACATTATTAGGAACAGAGGAAGCAAGGCAGCCATTTTGGTTCATACGTCAGTACTGTTTAGTCACCCAGCCAGGACCTTGCTGAACTGTTTTGTGCTGTACATACCCTACTGTAGCTTACTGTAACTAATGCTTTTTATGTTAAACCTTTTTCCCTCTTCAGATTGTGAATGGATACTTTGTGCACTTTTTTGCTCCTCCTGACTTGCCCAGAGTTCCAAAGAATGTGGTGTTTGTAATCGACAGGAGTGGGTCAATGCATGGAACAAAAATGAAACAGGCAAGTAATGTATGGACATCCGTCATCCGTGTTTGACTCAGAGCGTCAACAGGGTCCATAGATGGACATTGTGTCCTCTTTAACCGTGTAAACTGTTGCAGACCCAGGACGCCATGGTTGCCATCCTCAAAGACCTCCATGAGGATGACCACTTCGGTCTCGTTCAATTCGACGACACCATCCTGACCTGGAAGGACTCTCTAACCCAGGCCACCGAGCGAAATGTGGCTAAAGCTATGACGTATGCCAAAACATTAAAGGCTAAAGGAGGTGAGAATAAAAACAAGTCACAGCCATCTTTATGTCTGGCTCTCTTTTCTGATTAAGAGGTCAGGTGATTGTGAGATACTTAAATTCCTTCATCTGATCTGGGGCAAAGTCTTGTTCCCTACCAGGAATGCACACTAATTTGTAAATGCATATTGTCATACTGTCCTTGTCGTGGGCTCGAGACTCTCCCTTGGAAGGAGGGCGAGTTCTTTTCGCATCTCGTCCTGTCCCGCGTCCCCACGTCAAGGGACGCAGGTGAAATGTTAACCTGCTGACGATACAGAGCGCCGGGAGGTACTGTAGCACCTAAACCAAACACTAACCTCAGTAAAACTAACACGGGTGAAAATCTAACCTGCCGCGATGCTCCGTCCCGCCGTGGTTGAAGATCTAACCCTCTGCGAAGCTCCGGTCCACCGTGGGTGCCGTGGGACAGGACGGGCTGCAAGAAGATGGGCCGCGAAAAGAACTCAGCCTTGTGTAACTTGACTAATAACATGACTAAGATCAAATCTACAATTACCTTCCAGGGACCGATATCAATGATGCAGTGTTGACTGCTGTACAAATGCTGGTGAAGGACAGACAAGACCAGAAGCTTCCAGAGAGGAGTGTGGACATGATCATTTTACTGACTGATGGATTACCCAATAGCGGTGAGTTTGCTACCTATGGCCAATTTCTAACACCCAGTATTAATTTTATATACACCACAATGGAAACACTGGATTTAGAAGACATTTATAGAATTGGTCTCTGTTCTAAACCCTAAGACCTTTCTGTAAAACTAAAATCTAAAATTACACAGATGCTTTCGCGGTTTTAAGGTTAAAAAACTTGCATACCTAAATGCTGAATAATGAATCAGCACTTCATTATATTGGGTGAAAGGACACCCAGAATATTGAAATGGTTTTGGCGATCCAATACGTTCAGGGTACAGTAAGGGTGTGTTCAGAGGAACACACTAGAACTGCTTTCAGGAAATGGATTGCAGGCTTGGACACAGGCATAAGCTCTGTTCAGAGTGGGTATGTGTATGTGGGTCTGGGACACTAAATATGTTCTGGGAATTAGAGGTTTGTAAACAGGAAACCAATAATGACATCACAGTTCCACATGTTGGAGGCTGAGCAAAAGTTCTTTACACAATGCAATACTCCTGACAAGTACACATTAATTCCTGATAGTGTGCAACTTAACTTCAACAATAAAAAAGAAAATCTATTTTATTCTTTCTATTCTTAATTCTGTCTTCCAATGCCTTTTTGTAAGGCACTTTGAATTACCTTTGTGTATCAATTGTGTTATGCAAATAAACCTCCATTGCCTTATTGTATGTGTGCCCATATACATGCAGGAGAGACATCTATCCCAAAGATCCAGGAAAATTTGCGTGAGGCTATCAATGGAAAAATATCTCTCTTCTGTCTGGGATTTGGAAACAATGTGGATTACTCCTTTCTGGATGTGATGGCCAAACAAAATGAGGGATTTGCCCGCAGAATATATGAGGCCTCAGATGCAACAATTCAACTCCAGGTCTGTTAAAACACATATGGTGCCAACCCCGAGTTTCCCGAGTTTGTATTGGTACTAGTGCTGTGCCAACCCCGAGTTTCCCGAGTTTGGGCCGTTTTTGAAAAAAAAAAAAAAACATTTTTTTTTTTCAAAATTTTTTTTTTCAAATTTTTTTTTTGGACCTCCAGAAATGTATTAGGCATGATCGCGATCGCGAAATTGCATGTTTAACCCCCATACCAACCCATTCTTTCAAACATGGCAGCCATGTTTGTTTACATCTGAAGAAAACATAATGGCCTATAAATCATGAATGCCTGAACGGATTTCCAAGCGGATTTTTTTGTTTGAAAGCTGTGAACAGCCTGCACACACGTGGTGCCTCATCTAGGCATGGGCGTGCACTTTTTACACAATTGCGCAATTACATGGAAGTCTATGGTAACCATGGCAACGTGGCCCATTGAAGAGAAAAAATCATGGCTACATGAGACCCATTACTCAATTTGGATGGATTTAACTTTTAATTTATTTTATTTTAGTAGACTGACAGGAAATGGGGAGTGAGATTGGGAGTGACACGCATCAAAGGTCGTCAGGAGTGGGACTCGAACCCGCGACACGCTGTTGCAGTTTTTTCAGATTGATCTTGTCCCATGAAAAAAGCTTATGGTTTTATTTGTGTTGTTGATGTGAATCTGTTCCTAAGTTCTCTGCCTTTTTGTGATGGGCCCACACCGCCATGCCGATGCCCCAATCAGCATGAAAAGTTAATAATTCTGTCTTTGGCCTGTGCCCAATCTTTCCACATAACCTCCTAATAAATCCTCCTAATTCCTCATAACTTTGAGATGTCCTGCTAAGTTCAGACAGACAGACAAGTGAAAACAATATAGTTGATATGGTTGTGGGGAAGGTGCAATTCAACTCATTTATTTAATTTATTTTTACTTACAGCCCTTCTTGTGAGCATGTTCTATGTTTTAGTATACGCTGTTGCTTTTGGACTCACATTTGAATGCCGGTGTACAACGACCCTATCCTTATGGGTTTCTGTGTTGTGTCCCAGGGTTTCTATGAGGAGGTGGCCAGTACTCTACTCTCAGAGGTGGACCTTCGTTACCCTGACAAAACGGTGGATTTGCTGACCAACAACCACTTCAATCAGCTGTTCAACGGCTCAGAGATTGTGGTGGCTGGACGACTGAGTGACAATGACATTGATAACTTCAAGGTGGAAGTGTTCGCCAAGGGGGTGAGACAGAGGAGTACTGTAGTCTCTTACTTTAGATGAAAAAGAACAATAATGCTCACCCATAATAATGAAAATCGATTCACTCAAATATCAGGATTTCTTTATGCCAAAATGAAATGTTCAGAATTATATATATATATATATATATATATATATATATATATGTTACAGTATGTTTGGGTAACTCAGGACGGTAAGAGTAAGAGCGCTTGTTTTGTCGTTCACCACACACTAATCACCACCAGATGGCGACGACAGCCCATAGACAGCCATTCACTAGTGCAGGCGCTGACGTCACTCGTTTGCGACTCTCTTTCTTTATTTACTAGCCTAGCTGGGCGGTGTTTAGCCATTAGCTTAGCCATTAGCTTAGCCATTAGCTTACTATGAGCGTTTATCGTGGGCTTGCCCAGGCCGTAAAATATAACGATTGCATTCACCACGGCTTCGTAACTCGCGCGGCGCTCCGCCGGCCGCACGGCCCTGGCCCGCTCTTCGCGGCCACCCGCGCCTGCGGCGCTCGGGGGCGAAGAGCAGGACCAAGGTCCGCTGGCCTTCGCGCCGCTTGCAATGTCGTGGACAATCGAGCGGCTCCGCCTGGAGGACGTTGTTGTGGGCGACCGCTTGTTCCGCCCCGTGCTGCACGGCGAGTGCTCCGTTTCTCGACCGTACTGTTTCTCTAACAAACCGTGACATATATATATATATATATATTTTTTTTTATCAGAAAGATTGACCGTTATCTGGCTGCATTGAAGTGTGCCATAGTGAGTTATAATTTTTCTAGTTCGGTATATACAGTAACTAGAAAGATGCAATTGGAAATTGCAAGTGTGGTTGCTGTCACACTTGCAAATGAATTTTGTCTTACCATTTGAATTTTACCCATTCAAGTCAATGGGGAAATGTAATTCAATAATAAATTAAGAGATCTCTGTGTTGGTCCTTGTCACTTTCATGCCCATATATGGAGATAGCTGTTGTCATCAATAAATCGTAATATCGAATCGCAACAATTGCCGAATCGCAGAATCGCAATATACGGTATAATTAAGAATCGCAATATAAAGCAAATCGGCACCCTAGGTATCGTGATTTTATCGAATAGGGAGGTAGGTGAATCGTCCCACCCCTTGGTATATAATATGTCAAGTGTTTGACAACTGTTTCCTCTTTGTCCAGTCTCAGGATGACTTCCAGGTGGAGGGCCAGGCGACCACTGTAGATTGGAACGTTATCTACCCAGAGAAGGAGTACATCTTTGGGGACTTCACAGAACGTATGTGGGCCTACATCACCATCCAACAGCTACTGGAGCAGAGGTCTGTTTGAACTTCCTCTAAAGACCATATTATTGATGTTGGCATTAAAATGAAATGGCAGTTTTGGAAAGAATCTTGCCCTTCAAAGCCTAATAGAATCACTTAACGAAACTAAACAAATAATTAAATGATGGAGGAGTGTTTTCTACTGTACTTCATTGTCATTTACCTCATTGTTTTCAGATAAATATTTGAACATTTTGCGCCTATGATGACATGATCAAAACAGGAGACGCCAGGTGGTTAAATTCGGCATGTAATTGAATTGTCATCCGTTCAGCTGACAGCAGTAACTTCATAAGGCCACAAACTGTACACAGAAATGCATCTCTAAAGTTTCCTGTAGCATATTCTGTGTGTCTACATTTGAAGCATGGCACCCGCTGCAGAGTTGTTTGAAGATGGCTACAAACACAGCCAGAGGCTAGAGAAGGAAGCGGAAGCATTATTCTGGATAATGCCCTACGTTGAATTCAAAGTGCCGGGACTATTGGATGTTACCTCGAAAACAGATGGGGTCAATAATAACATAGAAAGCACAGCAGGCATGGCTTTGAGGAGATAAATGGACACAGAAAGGAAGTGAATACATTAATAAATACGAGGCATTTTGATGAAAAAGAGAGACAGTTTTAATGTGATCAGGAACTTTTAGCGTTTTTGCAACACATTTTCTGATGTGGGTTAGATCAAAAACGTTGGTTTATCACCCCATGAAGCCTTGAATTTATTTATTTTTTTCTTTTTTTTGCATTCCTATGCCAATAATTTGATGACCGGTAAACTCTCCACTCAATTGACCTGCATTTGAGTTTTCATGCAGTATGTTATGCTCTGCTTCAGGGGGTTTAGTGATCTCAGATTCTGTGTCATGCTTGCACAGATAATCTGTAGTATCACAGGAGCAGAGTCACACAGCCAATAGCATGAATGGTTAATCCTGAGGAAAGTGTCTGACTTTAAAATGCCCCCTGTAAGATTTATTTCCATCTGATATGAAGGGTCAACTTGTCTATGGCTAAGTGTATCATTTTCTGTTTGCTTTCTCAGTAACATTGCTACTGAACTGGAGAAAAGCAACGCCACGGCCAGGGCTCTGGAAATGTCCCTGAAATACGGTTTTGTCACCCCTCTGACCTCCCTGGTGGTCACCAAGCCAGACCCTGAGGATGGCTTGGGCAGTCACCTCATCGCTGAGAAACTGACTGAAGGTAGATCACACAGAAGATGGGTTTACGTAGATACATGCATACGTTCAGAGGCGTCACAAGGGGTAGGAAAGTGGGACTGAGTTACTGGGGCCCAAGGTGGAGGGGCCCTAATAACTTTATCTATTGAAAAATAGCAGATATACAAGCTCACAGCGCGGCACCGTGTGCCGCGCTGCGAGTTTGTAGATCTGCTATTTTTGAAAAGTCGTGAAAATGTGTGCAAATCTTTGAATATATGTATTTTTTAAGCGAACATTTCTAACTCAAATTTTGCTTCTGGGGGTCCCTGGAACTAAATATTTTGAGATGGGGGTCCGTGGCCAAATACATATCATCTTGGGGGTCCTTGACATAGGTTTCTTGCACACATTTTCACGATTTTTCAAAAATAGCAGATATACAAGCTCGCAGCTGTGAGCTTGTATATCTGCTATTTTTCAATAGTTAACATTCATGGGGGGCCCGCAGTGAAGCCTTGTACCCAGGGCCCAGAATTTGGTGTGACGCCCCTGCATACGTTAACAGCACAAGGCTATGGTCATACACGTGTCTGAAGAGGAGTTGCCTGCTAATGCATGTGGGGCACCGAACGTGTCAATTATCATGTGGTCTTGCGGATTGTGGACAGTGTTGGTGTCCTGGTGTGCAATTTGGTTCACTTACTGTATGTTGGAGCGGTTCCATCAGTTGTTCCGGTTTGTGCCGATTTGTGCCAATCACCCTCATTTGTTTTGCGAGTTGTTTAATGGTTTTCTTCCCTGCTTCACTGTTTCACAGACCAACGACAGAAAGCTGAGAAAAATGGTACGTGAGTATCAACGGTTCTATCATACTGGATACTCATGATGTTTGGTTAAGATGTTTTCAAAAAGGAAACTGTAATTGTTTTTAACCTTTCAGTGGCAGCCTCCCCTGGGCGCAGTCACAACTCCCGCTCAAGACTTCAGAGCTCCTCCCATTCCAGTACTGGTAGTCAATCAGGTAAGCTGTTATTAAGTATCGGTTTTTGCCTCACAAAATGTCCTTAAATCCTTACTTAAATGTGCATAAATCATATGAATGAACTAAGAATCTTAAAATATACATAAAGCATAATACTGTATATTGGTTTGTTTGTACCCGTCCCGTAGAATAGATGATTGTACCAATTATGATGTTTGGTTAAGATGTTTTCAAAAAGGAAACTGTAATTGTTTTTAACCTTTCAGTGGCAGCCTCCCCTGGGCGCAGTCACAACTCCCGCTCAAGACTTCAGAGCTCATCCCATTCCAGTACTGGTAGTCAATCAGGTAAGCTGTTATTAAGTATCGGTTTTTGCCTCACAAAATGTCCTTAAATCCTTACTTAAATGTGCATAAATCATATGAATGAACTAAGAATCTTAAAATAGCATAATACTGTATATTGGTTTGTTTGTACCCGTCCCGTAGAATAGATGATTGTACCAATTTTCATCTTCCATTGGTTTTCTGTGATATTATTTCAAGTAGAGTGACTTATTGTAGGTATCAGCTGATAACGAGAGTGTCTATCCCCTTTTCACGCTGTGGCGAGGTTGTCCTGCACGTGTGTTGCACGTTTAAACTTCAATTCCTTTGCTATTTTCTGCGAACTGCTAATAAAGTAGTAATCTATCAATCAATAATTCAATCAATCAATCAATCAATCAAATTGTCTTGACAAGATATGCTTTCTTCACTTGTTAGTTTCTGAATGGAGTTTTAGACTAAGATTGTGTTTTAATGCTCTGGTTGAGTTTTCATGACTTTACTCTGATGTTGATAATACACTGCTCAGTGGATGGAGATCCACATTTCATGATAGAGCTTCCAGGACAGCAGGATGCACTGTGCTTTGACATCAACGACACACCAGGAACCATCTTCAACCTGGTCAGAGACTCAACCTCAGGTGAGGCTGTGTAGCCCAGCATTATTTTGGTGAAAATAGGCAAACATTTGGCTAAAATAGCAGATCTACTTAGCTCACAATGTGTCACAAATGTGACTCACAATGCGCAGATTTTGAAAAGGTGAAATGATGTTAATTGTAGAGGAGCTTCATTTGATGGCAAAACATACAGTGAATATTTCGCACCATAGCACCATTGCAATTGCTTAGTCCGTAGATAATACCAGTAAGACTCCCTAATCGGGAGATTAGGTCGCAGCGTGATTTTAGGGCAAAATGTGTAGGAGCAGTGTCCAAACATGTTTGAAAAAATCGGCCTGATGGTGGCGCTATATGGGAGAGATCCATGTTGATGAGATGAGTGTAGACATACTGTGCACCGATTTGCGTAATTTTAGGGCAAAATCTGTAGGAGCATTTTCCAAAAATGTGTTTGAAAAAATTGGCCTGATGGTGGCGCTATATGGGACAGATCCATGTTGATGACATGAGTGTAGACATACTGTGTAGCGATTTGCTGATTTTAGGGCAAAATCTGTAGGAGTAGTGTCCAAAAATTTGTTTTAAAAAATCGGCCTGAAAGTGGCGCTAAATGGGACAGATCCATGTTGATAACATGAGTATAGACATACTGTATACCGATTTGTAGGAGCTGTGTCCATAAATGTGTTTTGCAATAACCTGCCTCATGGTGGCGCTAGAAGAGGGTCATGTGAGCATTGATTGGTGGTTGTGGTTTGCCAGGCAAGGAGTGTGTGTGCAAAATTTGGCATGGATCGGGGGCGGGGCAACGGTTGCGGAGATATGAGCAGGGGAAAAGTGTTACGTGTGACGTGTGATAGACAGACTAAGTGACTGACTGACAGACAGCTGGTCGAGGTTTTGATAGTAAATGCGACCTGACAGTCGCAACAATTTGCAAGCCTGAGATCTCAAGCCTTACATCGCTGCACAGGTTTTTTGGTCAACGGTGAAATCATCGGCAAGAAGAAAGTTGGCGCAGATGGTAAAACCAACACCTACTTTGGACGTCTGGGCATCATTCACCGAACCCTCGGCGTGAGACTGGAGGTGACCACTGAAGACATCTCTGTGTCACAAGATGGAAAACGTGTCAAGCTGCTCTGGTCTGATACAGTGGCCCTGCACGGACCCAAGTAAGTATAAATAATAAGTATATTTTATTATCTAGAACTGATAGTATTCCTTAAAGATTGCTAGGCGTGATGTGTGTGACTGTACTGTATGTTGGGTAAGAGAGAAAGTTCTGCGTTCTGTGTCTATACTAGAACTTAAAACTTTTATTAGAGCGAAAGAGCAAGCTTTCTGAGGATGGTTTAAAGTGCAGGTAGCCTTTTTTGGGCATTTTGCTTAATTGTGAATGAGTTGTTCGCCCTAGAAATGACCTATTCTTTTTCTATCAATTACACACCTCATTCATGGACATTTTCTTTTTATATGTTTAATTTTTTTCACATTCCCGAGACAATAATTTGATGACCCAATCAACCGGGTGCACCAAAAACTAAACTAAACTCCATGAGTTCTTACATGGGGAGTGTAATTGATATAAAATAAGTAGGACTGGGATGCGATTACAATTTTTAATCCAATTAATTACAGGTGCTGTGATTAATTAATCGCAATTTTAATCGCACATCGATTTGACCTGAGAAGCATTTTTTATTTCAAGTAAAACACATTTTGTTGTACGAGTGAATCAACGAGTGAGTTTTTTAAATCTAAATTTCGCATCCACTGGGCCAAGCAAAGCGCTCTGATCGTCTACTTCCCCCTTTGCGTTTGTTGTCTCTTCTTCGTTGGTGCATCGCTATGATCGGTATGCCCGAAACTGAAGGTTCTGTGGTGCAAAAACTAAGTGTGATTAAAATGCGTTAATTATTTTAATCGCGTTAATTTTCTGTAATTAATTAATCGCAATTAATCAGTTAAAGTCCCAGCCTTAAAAATAAGTCATGTTTTGGGTGAACTAGGCCTACTCCTTTAACTTCCCCATGGTGAATTACATTCACACACCTGCTTTCTTCTCTGTGTTCCAGCATGAGCCTGAATGTCACCAAGAACTGCACTCTGACAGTGACTCTGAAGGATTCCGTCAGGTTTGAGGTCATCCTGCACACCAGGGTGTGGAAGAAACTCCATTACCAGCAGGACTATCTAGGCTTCTACACACTGGATGCTCACCTCTTGTCCCCTCATGGCCTGTTAGGTACAACTCTCAACACCAGGGGGCAGGATTATGCTATTTATCATAACATGCCAGGAAGTGGATAATTATGTCCCACATGCTAATCATTGCATAATCTGTTGCTTTTTTGTGGTTTGAAATAAGAAGGGAAGAATTTATTTTTAACGCATTATTAAAAATGGCTAGCAAGGCAGAAGAAGAATGATTTTCTTGTATAAAGGGTATTTTCTTTCTGTCCAGGTCAGTTTTACCATGGGGTTGAGTTTGAGGTGGGAGATCTGCGTCCAGGAGAGGTCCCTGACAAACCTGATGCCACCTTGTATGTGAAGGGACAACAGATCAATGTGACCAGGTACACATGACTCACAACAGATGCACGCAACATAGCTGTTCTACAACAGTTTTTGAAAAAAAGAAAAAAAAAAGAGAAAAAAAATACACAAATCTTCTCTTATGGAGGTCCCTGGCACCAAATATTTTCTGATGGGGGGTCTCTGTGACCAAATACATTTGAGTATATAAGTCGTCATGATTAATTCAAAACACAGTAGAAATAATACCAGTGTTAAGTTTAGTCTTTTGAATAAAATGCCATTTTGTTTTAGTAATATTTTAGTCATCTTAAAAGTTTTAGACGTAGTCGACTAAATATCATGAGATTTCAGTCGACTAAATGTACAGTTGATTTTGTCGACACAAATGTATTTCGGCGGGCCTTGATGTCGTCGTAATGGCTGATTTTACACTCGGTTGCATGCTAAAAATAGCCGATCTACAGGCTCAAGTCTGTAGCTCTGCTATTTTCAGAGCGCAACACACGACCGCAACATTTTAGTCTACCTTTTATATGTTGAAGAAAGTGTCAATATATTTAGTCTTAGTTTTAGTCATCATAGCTTAGTTTTCGTCATTTAAAAAAGACAGTTTTAGTTGACGAAATTAAGACTGCATACACATTCTTCTTTCAACAGACACTGGCAGAGAGACTTCCACAGGGATGTGAAGAATGGAGTAAATACACCATGCTGGTTCATTCATAGTAGTGGAACAGGCCTCATAGATGGAGATGCTTCAGCCTACGTCGTGTCAGGCCTGTTTAACACAATCTGAGTCTGTTTGTTAATAACCACTGTTTTCTACTTCAGCAATACAAAGAATTGCCAATCTATCCACCTGTTTCCGCAAGACTTTACAGTAGCATTATCTGCAGGACACTTCCGGGTTAACAGCAGACATACAAGCTCACGTCGCGTTGCAGATGCAACCATTATTAGCTCTCGGCTGCGGCGCCGAAAGCTGCCTGCACATTCTGCGCAATGCACGATGGGATGTTGGAAAGTTGTGGATAAGCTCATACAATGCGTTGCGTCGCAATGCTGTTTGTGAGCTTGTAGATCCGTATTTTTGTAAATGATGACAAATCGTTACAAAATAGCTTGTAGATCTGCGTTTTCAAAATATTCTTTATACATTTTGATGACTTCTGACATTCTGCATAATGAGTACTTTTACTTTTGTTACTTAAAGTATATACCAATTGATACCAATACCAATTTTGTACTTTTACTCAAGTACATTTTGAATACTGAACTTTTACTTGTAACAGAGTATTTCTGCATTGCATACTTTTCCACAACTGCATTTTTGTCTACTCTGTCTGTGTCCCAGAGGAGGTCTGTGTTCAGTTCAGAAACCAGTGACATCATCGATGGGGAATCCAAGCTAATAGAAACAAGCTCACAACACGCGTTGTGAGCTTGTAGACCTGCTATTTCCACAATTTCTTTACTTTAAAAACATATGTGAACATTTTTCAACATGGAAACGATTATGAAGATTATGAAAAATAATCGTGATCATGTCAAATAATTGCGATTAGACGATTATGTAATAATTGTGACAGCCCTATTGAGTGACGTGCCCGTGACGTCTCTAGATAAGCGACCCCCCAAACATTGAATCACCAATGCACCACTGCTGACCTCTACTAGGACTCTGCCTTGATGCCAGGACCTGGAGGCTGACACGTACTGTAGTCTCTCTGCTTGTGAGGATGGAGTATATTACATTTCTTCCTTTTTATTGCCTTCATTAATTTAGAATTCAATTATAGCCATTGATATTTCCTGTACTTGTGCTGTAATTCAAGCATTTTATCCCCCCCCCCCCCCTTTTTAAATCACGCATGGACGATTCTCCGTGTTTATATGCCTCCATGCAATGACCCTAAACTGTATTGTGTGTGTGTGTGTGTGTGTGTGTGTGTGTGTGTGTGTGTGTGTGTGTGTGTGTGTGTGTGTGTGTGCGTGTGTGAACCTCCTGTTCTGTAACAGCTTCCCAGATCTTATTACATGGCTATGGTGTGTGTACTAATAGACGCAGGGCAAGCGTGTTGACCCCAGTCATGTCGGAAGTTCAGGAGTTGAGAGGGATTTTCTTAAGGGGATCTTTAGGCCCCGGCTACACGGAGCTGGATGGTTGATATCCAGATAGATTGTTGATATCCAGATAGAAAACTATCTAGGTCCACACGGAGCTGGATATCTAGGTCTAAAATATGAGTCCCCAGACCTCCACTAGAGGGAGGCATGGAGGGAGGTCTATAATTATAGGCTCCAACAAGCATGCCAGGCCAGTAGGTGGCGCCGTGGTGGTAAGGGATAAGTAATACCCAGAGTGCTCTACCATAGAAGAATAGGCTCAGCATCTCAGCATGCGCAGTACTAAGCCGGAAGCCCGGCAGTGAATCAAAAACAAAAACAAACAGCTACTGAAAACACGTGAGTGAAGTCATGGAGAGCAAGAAGAAAAAAGATAAAAGTGAAAAAAGTGATAAAATTTTTATATGGACCGACGATGAGGTTGAGTTGCTGCTTAATATCGCCGTACAATACAAGGCCATGAGAGCACAAGAGAGTGTTGACTGGGATTCGTGTTACACAAAATATAACGACATCACAGAAGAGTTTCGGGAACAGTATCCTGATCCAGAGGAAGCTAAAAAGGTTGGGAAAGACTTTCCTCATTCACAGGACATGTTGACCAAGTCAATAATGGCGATCAAGTCAATAATATCGACCAAGCTCAAGAACATCAGATCAAAGTACCGCGAAGCCGTTGACAACGGGCGCCGAAGTGGACACGGTAGAGTGGTGATGCTGTACTACGAGCTCTGTGCGCTGCTTTGGGGTGGCTCTCCAGCTACATGTTCAATATCTTCTGGCATCGAGTCTTCAGACATTGACGTGGACCAGACCGACGGATCATCTGCCAGCGAGGGTCCTCCTGATACAGGACACGTTACGGATGGCACGTCTATTGATGGAGATGGGTCTACTGCTGGCACGTCTAGTGATGGAAATGGGTCTGCTGCAGACACTCCAGGAGTGTCTGCCTCGACCGTGAAGGACCGAAGGAACCTACTTCAAGTATGTTTGTGGTCCTAATACCGAATTACTATAATGATTTACTCTACTTTACTATTGTATGTAAAGTATATCTGATTAGAACATGCTGAAACATTTCGACAATACGGTCTAATATTTCTACAATTGCTAAAAGAAAAAAAAAAGTATATCCAGTCATTTTGGCGCATAAACAAGAATTTGAAGGTTAAAGTTAAGTCTGATAATGATGTACTGTGAATGTTCACATCATGTATACTTTACATTACTTAAGATCATTTTTAAAATATATATTTTTTAACATTTTGGACAAAATAGGCAATTTCGCATCAAGGTGCCCAGATGTCACTAGTGCCCACCTATCCTTTATTGGTTGATTAAAACATATATATTCTAAAATATGGAATACAATATGCTATTGCATTTTGCTCTTTGTTGGTTGTTTTTACAGACATAGGATATACAGTTATAGACTATTACAGTTCTATCTGCTTGTTTTGAAATTTATTTTCCATGTAACTAAAGTATTTTATTCTTCTATTCAAGGACAAACTTAAGGGCTACAGATACGACAAACTCAAGAGAAGGGTTCCATTGGAGAACGCTGCCCAAGAAGACCTAGAGGTGAAGAGGAGCATGCTGAAACTCATGGAAAAAGCAGAAACACAAAACACAGAGAATCTCAACAAAATAACCTCCAACATTGCACAGCTCACATCCGCAATCACTGGTGGAATTCATCTTTTGACCCAAATGATGCCCCTGCCTACTCAGCATCCATATTACGCACAACCTCAAAGTGGCACTTACATGCACATGCATAACCCTTACCCTCCATACCTACATAACCCATCACACATCTCACCTCCACAGCCAAATAACACACCACAACATCCCGATCCGTTCATTTTCACCCCACCATCCCATAACCCATCACGATCACACAACATGTCACCTCCACAGCCAAACACACCACAACATCCTGATCCGTTCATTTTCAACACACCATCACGATCACACAGCGTGTCACCTCCTCAGTCAAACACACCACAACATCCTGATCCGTTCATTTTCAACACACCATCACGATCACACAGCGTGTCACCTCCTCAGTCAAACACACCACAACATCCTGATCCGTTCATTTCCAACACACCATCCCCTAACCCATCACGATCACACAGCGTGTCACCTCCTCAGCCAAATAGCACCCAACATCCTACTCCGTTTTCCTACAGGCAGGCTCTGTTCCAAGATGACCAGAATGACCAATTTGAAAATTTGTAAAAATAACAGTTTCCGTTACATTTCAGTTTTTTGTTGCAGCCTAATGTTTTTGTTAAGCCTTCATTTTAGGCCATTTGTTATTTTAGATAATATTGCTCTGGAGGCATACTTTGTAATGGTTTTGGCATATTTGTTGCACATAATACCACATTGATTGTATAGTGTATACATATCCTATGTGGATGTTTACAGTTCTTTGGAATAAAACTTCAGTTGCACTTGCGTTCAGTTGCACTTGCGTTGAACAAAGACTGCATTGAATATAGTGTTAAAGTAAAATGTACTGTTTACATAGCCTATCCCATGTGGATGGAGAGTGAGACTGTTATAAGTCATTTTGCACTAAATGCCTGTTTAGTTTTGTTGCATTGCTATTACCACAACAGTTGACAGTCTGTACACACGAATAAAAAAAGGGTTTTCAATGCCAAATTTACTTTATTTTGTTTCAATCACAAATAAGTTGCCTTGGAAAAACTGTTCAGAGAAGTTACAAGGAAAAATGTATATTATAGTGTAGCATTACAATACTTTCACATCTGTGTGAAAACATCAGAAAAGAAAAAACGGACATGTATCATAACATTCAGCACAACACTTGTAATGTACAGTAGGAGCTGAGGCATTCCATTTTGTTTGATTCGGCTCGCAACCCCCAAAATAATCATATTTTAACCAGGGACCCCCCCACCGTGATGAACACTAAGAGTTGAGGCATTACATATTTTATACCACCGTTTCTATTGTGAAAATAGCAGATCTGCATGCTCACAACGTCTCGTGTTGCGAGGCGTTGTGAGCATGTAGATCGGCTATTTTCACAACTTCTGCCTCTAATTTTAGACAATTTTAATTTGTCATTTTAGAGGGATTAAAAAGTCCTTAAATTGTTACTTAAGAAATGTGCAGATACCCTCTATACACTTAATTTTTATGTTGGTTTGTTTACTGTTGAGTGAGAAAACATTCTTGCAATGCACACATTAGTGTGCATTAAGTAGTAATAGTAAAAGTAGTAATATTAAGTAGTAAGTAGTAGTAAGTAGTAATAGTAAGTAGTAATAATAAGTAAGTAGTAATAGTAAAAAATAGTGGGACCTCACACCCTGATAAACACTTGTAAAGTACAGTAGGAGCTGAGGCATTCCTTTTTGTTTGATTCGGCTCCTCAGAAGAAGTAGTAAAGAAGTAGTAATAGTAAAAAATAAAATAAAAAAAAGGCTGTTCCTACAGCCTTCAGTGGTTCTCAAACCTTTTCATGTAAAGGACCCCCAAAATTATTATAATTTGGCCATAATCCATCTGAAATAAGTTTGTTGCCAGGGGCCAGTTGCCATCCCAGAAGAGATGTGTTGTGCTTACAAAGTAAATAATAACATTTATATTGAAAAAATGAAATGAAAAAAAAAAAAAAATAAAAAAAAAATAAAGGTTTTAAGGATCAAGGTATTTTGTCAAGACCCTCCTGACCCTCTTTCCCTCAGCCTCATTGCAGTCTGTTCTGTACTGGTTGTTCTGCATGGGAGGCTGGAATGCACTGTCAGATTCGCGAGCTAACGTCACACTGTGGTCATCAATGGTCTCCTTGCAGACCTCACAATAGTTATGGAGAACAAAACAAGCATAGATGACGTAAGGGAGGTCATTCAGGTTGATGTCCAGTTTCTTCTGAAGCGCTCCAAACCTGGCCTTCAATCGCCCAAAAGCACATTCAATGACCATTCGTCCGCTGCAAAGACACATGCCAAAGTACTGTTGTTGAGGGTTGCACCCACCGCTGGCATATTCCTTCATGAGGAAAGGCATTAATGGGTAGGCCGGGTCCCCAAGTAGGAATATAGGGATGGGGTCTTCCTCCTCCACAATCCTCTTTTTCAGGGCAGGGATGCGACCAGTCTTGAAATAATAATTTAATTTTGAATTCGCAAACACACGAGCATCGTGAACGCTCCCAGGCCATTTGACAACCACATCCATAAACTGGAAATTATAATTACACGTGCCTTGTACGTTGAGGGTGTATCTCCCTTTTCTGTTGATATATTCCACAGAGTTTTCCATGGGCTGTCTGATCTCGATGTGTGTGCCATCAACTGCTCCCAAGCACTGTGGTATACCATGGGCATGTTGAAACTGGCTAACAAGTTCTTCAGCTTCAGGTTCTGTGAAGGGCAGCCTGATGTACTGGGGGCCTAGATGGACAGTTATGGCTGTACAGACCTCCCTCACGATGTTGGAGACGCACTGTTTCGACAAGCCAAAGGAGTTTGCCGTCTTCCGCTGCCTCCCTTGGTCACTCAGGTAGTACAAGGTACAGGCCACCTTCTTCAACACGTCCACTGGAGCTCTCATCACCGTTGTTTCCCCTTCAAATCAAAATCAAATCACATTTATTTATAAAACACATTTTAAAAACAAACAAAGTGCTATACAGCAGGGGTCATCAATATTTCCATACACACGTGTGCATGTATGACACTATGGCATATTAGGAATCCCATGCATCACCTTTTCTTGTTTATTTTTATTCTATTTTGCTAGTTGCTAGTTTTTTGCACTATTAGGTTGTGTTAGTTTTTTAGTATTGACTGTTATGGTCACTTTGATTTGGGCACTGTATTATTTTGATAGTTTATGCTTTAAGACACTATGTATATACTATATATATTATTCGTTCCCTTTCCTGTTGTACCTTGCTCTTACTGTACTTACTGTACTCTGTTCTTGTTGTTTTCTTTTTCATACTTCTCTGTAACTTTGTAAATAACATTATACTGCTGTGCTGCCTCTGAGCAACACATTTTCCCCCTTGGGATAATAAAGGTATCTATCTATAACTAGTGGTTCTCAAATGTTTTATTTGCAAAGACCCCCATAACTCTTGAGAGTGTACAAATAGGTTCCATTTGTACCCCCATAACTCTATGGAACCAAACGGACCCTCCAAATGGATTTGGTTCCATTTGTACCCCCATAACTTTATCCATAGTTATGGGGGTACAAATGGAACCAAATAGACCCCTAGTTATGGGGGTACAAATACCCATTTGTACACGCAAGAGTTATGGGGGTCCATTTGGTTTCATTTGTACCCCCATAACTCTGAGAGTCACTCTGAGACAGTTATGGGGGTATAAATGGAACAAAATTTACCCTTTTTGGTTGCATTTGTACACTCTCAGAGTGATATATACCTGTTATGGTCATTCAGTACTAGCTATTTATGAGTTTCATTTGTCCGTGGCAAATATGGCATTGAGACAACAAATATCCACTGCAAGCTAGCATGGGGAAGACCCATATACAGACTTTATCAGCTAAAGAAATACAAACAATAGTGAAAACATACAGAGACATAGGCCTACTGTGTGTAAGGCATAGCCTACCTTCGATGTAAGGACGGAGACACTCTGCCAAAGCAACGAGTGATGGTTTCGACATGCGGAAGTTTTCCTTCCACTCCTCCTCAACCACTAACCCTGCCACGAAATTGTCCCACCAGAGGCTGGTTCGACCAGGTCTGACCCAAAACTGCCGCCGCTTGCGGGCTTTGAACCGCGGACGCTGTGGACCGGTGTTCAGCAATATGGTGCGCATCATACGCCTTCTCGTCCCATTGAAGTGGTGGAGTTGGTGCAGCAGTGCCATGTTAATTTGGAGCACTCCCAAAAGTCCCAGAAGGGAAAGGAAAAAAGTAAAAAGCTTGGAAGGCGTCATGTTTGTTGTGATGATGATGATGATGAGTCGGCGGCGACTCTGCGTTGTTGTGACGTTCTGCCTGATGATGGTTGGAAATAAGCCAAGTGCTTTTCTAGGATCTCCTTAGTTGACCTTGTACCAGTGAACTGTACCGTCATGAAACTGTACCTTTTTCCTATGCAAACTTCTAATAAACTCTTCAAAACGCGAGGTTATTTGTTTTGAAGTTGTTGCTGCTGTTGTTGGCGCATGCTCACTGACAAGAGCTTCTTTTTTGAGGACGGTTGGCACCCATCTTTTTGGTGCATTGCTGCCATCTTCTGTTCTGGAAGAACACTACAGCGAATGCCAAAAGAATCAATGGGCATGCGCGAAGATTACGGTGATGTCATTGTCTTCAGAACTATCCGCCTATCTTGACTACACGGATCCAGTGAAGCGGATAGTTTTCAGTGTCTCCACTTATTTATCCGGATTGAAAACTATCCAGATTCACTGCCAAACTATCCAGCTTCGTGTGGCTACATGCCCCAACAGCACAAAAAAGTGTCTAGATATCAACAATCCAGCAACCATCCAGCTCCGTGTAGCCGGGGCCTTAGAAGTGTGTGCGTGCGCGTGTGCCCTTGTGTGTGTCTGTACACGAGACATGCGCGCACGCATACATCCGTGCATGTGTGCCTGTGCGTGCGTGCGTGCGTGCGTGTGTGTGTGTGTGTTTGTGTAAGCTCTGCTGATTCACACCAGATGTGCGGGGCTCACGGTGTCTATGATGGTCTGAGAGGCCCCACTGTACTCCATGAGGCTCTGCTCATTGAAAATACACAAGCAACTTCACACATGCCTGACATTAATAACTGCTGTTCATCCTCTACAGCCCTCCTAGAAAAGGTCAGCTAGCATCAGGTCAGGCTCATAGAACACTGTCTGCCCCCAAGGAATTTTAAAGAACCAGGAGGAGGCGGGTGACTGGTTTTTGTGCTCACAAGAAGAAGTCAAACACTTTTTGAGATTGCAGTTGTCTTTTTCTGCCACCAGGGGTCAGCAGAGGGCTGTTAGAGATGGCAAACTGACCCGTGGCCCCAGAATAACTCTGTGATGTTACTGGTACTGTAGTTCATATACTTTGACCCAGTTCAGTTTGAAACTCTTTTCTTTCTTTGTAAAATCTAAATAAAGCACTGTGTATTGTGGTTTTGTATTAAATGATGTGATAATAATCATATAGTTCTCCTTACTGACACTGACATACTGTAGAAGTAGTAGTAGTTGCTCTTTGCTTTGTTTGTTTTTCAGATCTGGCCTGGATTTAAATATGTCTTGTATAAAATCATGTAATCCACCGAGGAACACAGATTTGTTGATAGTCATGCAAATTATTATTCAAGTTGTATGATGACAATGTCACTTTAGTGTGTTTTTATTAGAACGGGAACTTTTTTTTCTAATAAAAAGGAAGAAATATGACACGTTGCGTGTCTATATGCCTACATTATTTTCAAAGAATGCAGCTCAGTAAAATACATTTTTTTATTTTTCTCAGGGCGGTACAATCTAACTTTGCCACAGAATCGTTTCGCATTCACATGCGCTCACACACACACACACACACACACACACACACACACACACACACACACACACACACACACACACACTCACACACACACACACACACAGACTCACACTCTTGGTGTACCTATGATCCTAGATGACTATATTTCTATGCATTTGATGCATTACCTTGTGTTGTCGCTCTGGATTCAGAGCGTCTGCTAAATGCCTAAATTGCACACACACACACACACACACACACACACACACACACACACACACACACACACACACACACAGTATATCCATGCCCCACTTTCCCTTCCCTTCTCCTCACCTCTCCCCTCCCTCCCTCCCTCCCTCCCCACCTCCCAGGTCTCACCCCTCCACACACCCACCTCTCCCTCCTCTCCTCTCCCCTTGCGCTGCTCGGTTGTACCTTTTGTCCCCGTGTGAATATTTCACATTACTGCTGCCGCTGGTGCGTGATGCGGAGCACTGAGCGCTCATTGTGCGTATACGCTGGTGTGGGCGCCGCGGTATGCGGGCCCTTGGCGTGTGGTGTGTCGTGACACGCGTGTGGCCACTGACGCCAGCCAGCCTGCCCGCCTCAGCCTGGCCCGCCCGCCTGTCTGTCTGTCTGTGTGACGGTGTGCGCCTGTTTGGTCACACCTGACCGGCGCTGACATCGCCCCCACACACCGCGCACTCTGCACCGCTCGGGAGGGGGCAACACGGCACGGTGCCCGAGTGCTTACACCTAAAATCCCCGGATCACATACACACAGTAGCTGCTTGCTCAATGTCCTCGCAGGACAAGGAGGCAGACTTTGGGGAAGGGGGTGGGGGGGCTCTGGCTCGTGGTTTGCCTTTGAAGTTGTCTTATATATATTTTTTTGGGGGGGGGGTTCTTTCCTTGTCAGTGCGTGTGGTCTTGGCTCGTCGTGCGCCCACTTTATTCTAATTAACTAGTATAACATTTATAGTAGGGCACTAGAAATTGCACTGTTGAATGATATGGAGGTAAAAATGTGGGGATAGGTGAGGAGTGGGGCATGGACATACAGCACTATGTACTGTATGTATGTGTCTCGACGTCGGTTGTGGGGACTCCCAGGGTCCATAAGGGGCAGCCTGGGGGTCCCCAGCTGAATGATTGATAACTAAGGGTCCCGGAGATTTTTTAACAAATCACACCTTTTTATGTTAATTTCATTAAACGTTGCGCAAAGCTTAGCCAATGATCCAAGTGTGGGACATATATACATACATATACTGTACATACAGACAAAGCCAGATACGATGTAGGAGCGGTTAGCACCACTCGAAATGCATATCAAACTTTGGAATTAAAAGGGTTGAGAATTACTGTATTTTACTGTGCAGTAAAATAGAGTGCAGGGAAGGGCAGTGCTGCTCTGCACCACGGCGGTGTAATCCATGGTATTTAGTGTGTTCTCTCAGGCTGCCGAGGTGAAAAGTTGAATTCGGTGTTGACCTTCTTGGGAGAGGGCTTATGTTCTGAAGTCAGACACAGGCCAAAGGCACAGGGAGGATATTCTCAAGTTCCTCTTTCTCTCCGTCTATCCCTTCCTCCATCGCCACCCTCACCCTCCTCCCCTCCCCGCCCCACGCGGAAACAATTAGCATCCGTGATAAGGCAACTGTACATATTTCCATCCCCTGTTTTTTTTTTTTTTTATCTGTCTTGTTTTGTTTGTTTGTTTGTTTTCCCCACATGACGAAAGAATTGTGTCCTCCGTCACGCCGCGGTTAAACGGCAATTACATCTCATCTGGGTGCAAGAAGACTCAGATGAGAGAGACAGAGAGAGAGAGAGAGAGAGAGAGAGAGAGAGACTCAGTGGGGCCTTATGTTTATCACCATCAGGGAGTTGAATTCCTGATGGAGAGATAATAGACAAAAAACAAGCAAACAAAATGGCAAAAATAGAAAAGAGCGAAAGAAAAAGCTAAAGGCAGACTGACAGACGACAGGAGTAATGTTTGGGGGCAGGGCTAGGACAAATGTTAGGTTTTTTTATTTCAGATCCCATGAGGGAAATCACTTGAGGCAAGTTGAGGGCACGACAGCGTTCCGAAGTGACCAGGCAGATACTAAACTATTGAGTGTTCCTTTAACTCAAGAGTTAAATTAAGACTTTTTGCTGTGTGCCCCGGACATGAGGATGAAGAAAGAGCGAGAGGACGCGTGTGTGCAAGATTCCATCCAATAAAGCTGTTTTTTCTCACATGAACCTGAAAACGGTTATCCACGCTTTTATCACTTCTCGGCTGGACTACTGTAATTCCCAGTACTTGGGGTTGACCCAGTCCCACCCTCTCTCTCTCTCTCTCTCAATACAGACGCTTCAGAATACAGCTGCTATAGACATCTATGTGCAACTAAGAAAATATGGCACGTACATCATCCCTGTTCTTTTCACTTGCATTGGTTGCCATTGCTAATGAAATATAGAATTGATTTTAAAACACTTAATTTTTAAAGCCCAAAATGGATTGGATTGGAATTAGCACAACAAAATAATGTGCTAATTCCGTATTCTGCCCCCAGGTGACTTATGCCATGGCATCTTCACAATAACTCCTGCCAGTTCCCCAAACACGCCTAAAATAAAAGGTGACTAGTCTCCCATCCTCAAGTCCAGCCCCACCACTGATAATTGTAAATAAAAACGTTTAGTTTAATCGAGGTTTCCCTATATGGTTCTGTTTGTCATGTCCATCCATCGTTGATTTGTAACATCCTCTTTTTAATCTGTTATTTCATTCAGTTTCTCAGGACTTCTTATTTTGCTGCTACTGCTTTAGATTATTATAATTTTATTGTGAATCACGTGTTTCCTATTTTAGTCTTGCACGTCTTGCATGTACGGATTATGATTTTATCATGGTTGATTTGATCTGTTTTAGGTTTCAAAAGTTCTATAAATAAAGGTGACTTGACTTCTTGTTTTTGTGAGGAATTGGTATGGTTCAACTTATAACTTCAACAATCAGTATTCCACCAAGTCAAATAACAAATTAGCTTCACCACTTCAACCCTCTATACACTGCAGTGGTGTAAAGAAACTAAGTACATTTACTCAAGTACTGTACTTGAGTACAATTTGGAGGTATTGTTTTTACTTTAGTGGAGTATTTCCAATTTTCAATATTTTTACACCTACCCCACTACATCTCAGAGGAAAATATTGTACTTTTGCTAAACTACAGTAATTTGAAAAAGTTGTAACTGGTTACTTTATAAATTTAGAGTTTTATTACTAAAAATACATTCAGCTCTCTCTCTCTATATCTATATATACATATGTCACATTGTGAGCATGTAGATCGATCGGCAATTTTCAAAAGATTTTTATACATTTTGAAAATTTGAAATGGGACATTCTACACATTGAGTACTTTTACTTTTGGTGTTTTTAAGTATATTTTGATGCCAATACTTTTGTACTTTTACAAAAGAAACTTCTGCATACCAGACTTTTACTCGTAACAGAGTATTTCTACATTGTGGTATTGATACTTTTACTCAAGTAAAATATGGGAGCACTTCTTCCACCACTAATCCTTAGTTGACCAGGGGCCCCCAGGGGTCTGTACTTGGTCCGTCCTTTTTTCCGCCTCTAGACCAGTGGTTCTCAGCCTTTTCAGGCCGCGACCCACAAAATAATCATATTTGAACTGGGGACCCCCCACCCTGACGAGCACTAAGAGTTGAGTCATTTGATTTTGTATAACACGGTTTTATTGTGAAAATAGCCAATCTACATGCTCACGCCTCGCAAGAGTCGCAACGCAAGGCGTTGTGAGCATGTAGATCGGCTATTTTGAAAATGTCTGCCTCTAATATTTGACAATTTGGCCAATGTTGGATTTGTCATTTTAGAGGTACTAAAAAGTCCTTAAAGGGGAAGACCACCCATTTTCAATATTGAACTATGTCATTAATATACCTTAGAGGAGTTGTGTGGAAATAATTAAAAAAAAGTTCCCCCCCTTCTGTGTTGCCTAGAACTGGAGGATTGATTTGGGGGTTTGTATTGCAAATTACAACTTGATGACATCACACATTGTACTTTACAATACAAACCCTAAAATCAATCCTCCAGTTCTAGGCAACACAGAAGAGGGGGAACTTTTTTATTATTTCCACACAACTCCTCTAAGGTATATTAATTACATAGTTCAATATTGAAAATGGGTGGTCTTCCCCTTTAAATTGTCACTTTAGAAATGTGCAGATACCCTACACTTAAATTTTATGTTGATTTGTTTACTGTTGAGTGAGAAAACAATGTTGCACATAAAGTGAATCATCTGGGGACCCCCCAAAATAATTTGGGGACCCCCTGGGGGTCCCGACCCACAGGTTGAGAACCACTGCTCTAGACCATCTAGAAGCTTTAAAATTCTTTAAAATTGCCCTGAAAAACCACTTACAGGCGGCAGCTGCTCGTAACTGGTAAAAATAAACCTATAGCCTTGCCCTCCCCCTGACCCTTCTATTGTAAATATCTATATATTTTCTTGCACAGTTTTTTTTTGTATTTTTCTGCTGAAATCTACTGCATAGTACTGTGTTCTATCCGTCTGTCATTCAATGTTATATGAGATACATAGGTTTCCTGTGTAAATAAGCCGAAAAGCTTACTAGGGTCTCCTTTTAGTTGACCTTGTACCAGTGAACTAACTGTACTGTCATGAAACTGATAAAGTCTTCAATCAATCTTCAAAAAACTCACAACAAGAGCTTGTAAATCTGCTACAGTAGTTTCCCCATTACAACACGGCCAGAACGGCGGGACGCTATAGGGTTCATGTGGTTAAAATGTCTGATCCCTCCTCGTAGCGCGCACACCCTCCACTCACTGATTATGCTCTCTCTCTGTTTTCCTAAAACAACACCGGCCAGAATTGAAAAGCAAAACTAAAGCTAACATTCTTCCAGTCCACTGGAGTAGGAAAATACAAGGCCCCGTCCGACACTAGATGTTGGGTCGTGCAGCGCCGCTGCACTCTCCATCTGTTTTAGTTTTGGAGTGGTTGTGATAACCTCAGCCTGACCCCTGATTGGTCTAATCTTGCCCTCATCTTCTTCGAGGTTGGGTCAGCTGACAAAAAACGCCGCGCTGCCATTGGCGGGCACGCCACTGAGGAAGAGGAATTCTGTTTAGCATTGTGTTGGGTTAACAGTTACGCCGGCGAGAGGTTTAGTCTGCCCCTCTAAACCATAGCAAAGCTTCAAAACACTGGAAAGTGAAGGAATGTTTAGGGCTCGAATGCAGAGAGCCAAACATGGAGGCTTTTCCCAGGCAGTGTGAATTATGCTTGATACGGTTTACCCCTTATTTGTGTGTGTGGGGGGGTTTGTGGGTGTGTGTGTGAAGCATGACTTCATGTGAGCAAATATAATCTATCTATCTATCTATCTATCTATCTATCTATCTATCTAGTCAAGTGCTTAGATTAAGTGTAAATTTGAACATTTTTAAACGTACTGTACACTAGTATAATCAGCTTTAATGTTTTTAGAATATACTGTATAATCCTTTACATACTCATTCACCTCAATTAGCTGCATGGCACCATATACTGTATACCAGTTTTTGTCAAATGGGGGTACGTGGGGTACTGCAGGGGGTACAGGAGAATATGGGAATATGTATTTTACTGTTATGGGTAATGACAAAACATTGACAGTCTTTGTATGAACCTAGAACCCACTCATCTGTAAATTGTCAAACTTCAAATTACATCAATACCTTGACTAGTACAACTGTTATTGATTCATAGAAAGCAATGTCTGAATGTTTATTTGCCATTATGCTGTTTTATTTTGAAGATGTTGGCATTGGAGCTGGAACCCTAACCCTTGATGTCAATGTTATAAGCAAAATGCTGTAGTAAGGGGAACGGGGTACTTGGCTTCAGAAATCAGTATAAGGAACCAAAAAAAGTTTGAGAACCACTGCTGTATACGGTGCAAAAAAAGTGAGTCATTGTCTTGCGTAGTACATCAAAACAAAAAGTGGCGATCCTGCGTTGGCGCTAGTATACATTCACCACTTTTATGAATAAATAAGCATGACCGACAAACACGGTGATACAAGCTCCCTATGGGCACAGCGGGCGCTGGTGTTGTGTGAGCCAGGGAACATGATGATCCCTGGTGTGTGTGTGTGTGTGTGTGTGTGTGTGTGTGTGTGTGTGTGTGTGTGTGTGTGTGTACTCTCTCTGCACAGTAAGCTGGTAGCTGCTCCAGGCAGCCTGTGCAGATGAGTCAGATTAGATCAGACGGGACCACTCTGTTTGTTTGTTTTGATTTGGGAGGGGCCAGGCTCCTGAGGGATGCCACCCCCCCCCCCCCCCCCTGCACTGCCACCCTCCTCCCAGGATTCCCCCTCAGGACACACAGTTGACTGGAGCCCCTCCGACTGACCTCTCCCTCACCCCCCCCCCCCCCCCCCTTCTTAACCTGTGTGGTGGCCAACAGGCCAGGCCAAGGAGGCATTCTGGGAACACGCTAAAAAAACTAAAAAAAAAAAAAAAGGGAAGAGGAATAAGAGACCGGCGCGGCGGCTTAGCGTCCACTAGACCAGTGGTTCTCAACCTTTTCAGGCTGCGACCCCCAAAATAGTCATATTTTAACTGGGGACCCCCCCCCCACCCTACGAGCACTAAGAGTTACATTCCCTGATTGTCAGGGAACTGGAAAGGTTCTATTGTGAAAATAGCAGATCTACATGCTCACAACGCCTTGCAACGCGAGGCGTTGTGAGCATGTAGATCGGCTATTTTCACAATTTCTGCCTCTAATATTTGACAATTTGGTCAATGTTTCATTTGTCATTTTAGTGGTATTAAAAAGTCCTGAAATTGTCACTTTAGATATGTGCCGATACCCTCTATACACTTAAACTTTATGTTGGTTTGTTTGCTGTTGAGAGAGAAAACAATGTTGCACATTAAGTCAATCATTTGGAGACCCCCCAAAATAATTTGGGGACCCCCCCCCCCCTGGGGTCCCGACCCACAGGCTGAGAACCACTGCACTAGACCAAATCACAACCAGGCCCCCTTCGCGGGCCCTGGGACCACCGCAGTGCCACCCAGGGAGAGGCGGTGCCCCCCCCCCCCCCCCCCTCTCTCTCTCTCCTCTCGCCCCATTTGGCCCTATAAGAGGAGTCTCATCCCAGCGGGGGTGACTCTCCCTTTCATCTGGCCGCTGGTGTCCTGACATCACACCCAACAGAGGGCAAAGTCTCAGCCAAGAAGAGAACATCATGGCCTTCAGGCTACGATTCCCTACACAACTTGTTTTGGTTGCGTTGTTAAGCCTGATTTAGACTTAACTGAAAATAGCTGATCGCCTATTTTCAGTCATCTGTGCGACACAACGCGTAATCACTTTGTGATTCATGTGTTAAAGCTGCAGTACTTTTTTTTTTTTTTTTTTTTAGAATAAAACATTATTTTGGGCACCGATGGCATAGCGGTTAAAGGCGAAAGCACATACTGTACCACATATAGGATCTAATGCAGCCTGACAGCGAGTGGCGGGTTCGATTCCCGACGACCTTTGCTGCGTGTCGCTCTCTGTCTCTCTCTCCCTGTTAACTGTCAATCTTTCAATGAAGTCAGATAAGCCCCAAAATATCTTAAAAAATTAAATAGAAAAACATTATTTCAACCACATGAACCTTAGCGTCCCTATATTCTTTTTTTTTTGGGGGGGGGGCTTTCAGCTAAAATATCCGATCTACAAGCTCACAAAGCAGAGGCCTGTTCTGACGTGTTGTGAGCTTGTAGATCGGCTATTTTCACCAAAGAATAGGTTGGGGAAAACGGGACAGATCAAATACACAACCCTGGGGGCACCAGGGTTATTGTACTTTCTATACAATAGGGTTTAAGTGGTTAAGCAATGTTTACGGTAGAGTATGTTAATACAATATAATTGTATTAACAAGACTCTTGTTAATCTTCAAGAGACATTCTTGTCTTTTGAAGACTACTATTTAAATACAATATAATTAACACAATTACTGGTGCTCTTGTGTTGAGAGATGTAGACCCTAGTGGTCATGGTGGGAACACATCCACCTCTACCAGACACTATAGCGTCGTTGTCGGGTGTAAACCTTGTATGTCCAAAACCGTTTGTTTTGTATTTATACATTTTAAAAATGATCTAAAATAGTGAAAATAGCCGATCTACAAGCACACAACGCCTCGCATCAGTCAGGTCCACTATGTATTTTTGTTGGATTTTTTTGGAGATTTGTAAAACTATACATTTCTGGAATCTTCAGAGCATGGAAAATCCAAAAATCTTTGTTGGCATTTGCACGGACATGTGCAAAGCCGCCATTTTGGACGTTCAAAATGGATGACATAAAATACATAATTTGTGCTATCTTGGCTTCTAGACAACCTAAAAACCTAATTAAACATGCCAATCCTATGTTTTCTGGGTCAAGGAATCGACTGAGTAAATGATGGGTGTAAAATATTCCAGACCCCCACCCCCTTTCCGTGGGTTATCTAGTTTGGGACCTCCCAAAACAGCACCAGTCAATTAATGTCTGATTTTCATAATATTGGAGTTGTTTTGTAGGCTTTAAAACATCCTGAGTTCATTCAGTAGACTGAACCAGCCAAAATAACCTTTCTGACTTTTGGTCTGGGTCTTTCCTCACCCGGGACCCCCCAGACATACCCCCGAGCCTACAGTATCTCAGTAATCACTCTGCTCCTGCTCCAGAACAATGTTAAATTAGATAATAATTTAAGCATAAAAGTTGTTGTAGCTGGGCTCTGAAAACAAAAATGGGTTAGCAAAATACCAGGGGTCTTCCTTAGAGGGTCCGGGACCCCTGGGGGGTCTTCAGAGTTACTACAGGGGGCCGCCAAATCTTGATGGGAAAGGATTTTATTTTTTTATTTTTTACATTATTGCGACCGTAGGTCGCAGTTACTTGCACACTATCCAAACCTCCACCGGCTGTCCCTCCGTCACTCCCTCTGTCACACGTCACACGTCACACTTTTGCCCTGCTCATATCTCTGCAACCGTTGCCCCGATCCATGCCAGATTTTGCACACACACTCCTTGCCTGCCAAACTACAACCTCCAAGGACCCCCGGAGTTTCGGGGACCCCCAGGTCCCTGGGGGACCCCCAGGTGTAAAAAATTACCAAATGTGCAAAAATGACCAAATGACCACCCCAACGGGGCTGCTCACGGGGCATTCCCGGGGACCACCCACTCCTGGTGCTCCAGAACGGATGCAAAAGTGGTGGCGCCCCCAGTGGAGGACCCCCTGCCACTGCAGCTCACATAAAATGCCGTAACTCGGGCTAGGAGCGACCGGGAGAGCCGGGGCCGGTACCTATTCGTCCGCCTTGGCGGCGAGGAGACCCCACCCCTCATTTCTCACATGGCCCTCTAGCGCCACCATGAGGCCGATTCAGATTTTGCCCTAAAATCACGAAAATCACTACACAGTATGTCTACACTCATGTCAACAACATGGATCAGGAAGATTTTGGAAAAACACATTTTTGCTCTATTTATGGAGATAAGCGACCAACGGTCGCTTATCTCCCGATTAGGGAGTCTTACTGGTATGTATCCTGGGTTTATTTATTGTACTTCAATGATTCATTAGTATTCTCAGTATTATTTATAACATTTTTGTGTTAGACAGTTGGTTGACAGGTGTTACTGCAGGGATTGCAAGAATTAAGGTATTGCAACTTCTCACTTTGGGCGTGCAGACTAACGTGTGCATTTATTGCACTGCACTCACACTGACAACACAACACGCACACGCACACGCACGCACGCACACACACACACACACACACACACACACACACACACACACACACACACACACACACACACACACACACACACACACACACACAGCCACATTTGATGAGCTCAAGTACTGACTTTGGAGCAGGGAGGGCAAGACACCTGACTGGAACATACCCTCCACTCTCTAAATGCCATCTATTTTCTTCGAATGATCGAAGCTTGTGGCAATTTGTCAAGTATGACAAAGTAGTCATCATAATATGATACCTTCATCAAGGGACATGATTTTGTGGAAGTGCACACACATGAAGAGGCTGATACCCTGATTCCTCATCAAGTCCTTGCCTCTGCGGCTTATGGTGCTTTGCAAGACATATGTGTTTTGTCACCCAACACCGATGTCCTCTATAGATATATTCGAGCGATTTCAAGTGTCACAAATGTCAAGGGTTCCTTGGCCTACACAATTTTTCTGGTGCTGGCTGGGGAAGAGCATTTGTTGAAATCTCCAAAAAGACATGGGTCAATGCCTACTTGAAGCCTGATGATGTTGACCAAGTCATTATCCACTTCAAGGACCTTGGCAAGGTTTCCATTCCTCCCAAGCTTATTCAACATTGCAGTCTTTGGAGCATTTTGCAAGCCATGTTTACGGTTCAAAAGATCCAACAACCCTATGATTAATCAGAGGGGAACTATTTCTGTCAAAGAACTTGGAGGGTGAGAGGCTACCTCCAACTTGTGCTGGACTGCTACCACAGAATCCTCTGTGCCAACTATGTCACATTGTGGGATAAATCATACCTGATAATTGCTCTGAGCTTCCACCAATCAAAGAAAATAGATGGAATTCAGAGAGTGGAGGGTATGTTCCAGTCAGGTGTCTTGCCCTCCCTGCTCCAAACGCAGTACTTGAGTTCATCAAATATGGCTGCAAAGCAGTTTGCAAGGGACGGTGCAGCTGCTCAAATAACCTGCCTTTCACTCTATGCTATGGTGGAGACACTGTCAACACTATTAGGTTGGACATTGAAGATGACAATGATAAAGACAAATAGATCCTGCATGTCTGAAATGACTCCATTGTAGTGAATCTTTTTGGGTGTAATTGACCATGGGCTCTTCAAGAGCATAAGGTGAGGGTTTTGGGGTGACAATAACAAAGGGGTGTGTGTGTGTGTGTGTGTGTGTGTGTGTGTGTGTGTGTGTGTGTGTGTGTGTGTGTGTGTGTGTGTGTGTGTGTGTTGTGTTGTGTTGTGTTGTCAGTGTGAGTGCAGTGCAATAAATGGACATGTTGTTCTGCGCACCCAAAGTGAGAAGTTTCATTATGTCAAATTCTGGGTCTGGCCCTTGCCCTTCCCTGTTCTACCACACTTGGCTCGCCAACCTCCCCTCCTGTGAACCTGATTGTCAATCTGAACTCCTCCCGGCTTCACAGCTGTGAGCTGTTGCCGGATGACTACCTAGTTGTCCATAAAAGGGATTTGGTTCCCCTGGCATCACAGGGATCTCCATATATGGGCATAAAGGGGATTTGGTTCCCCTGACATCACAGTGTTGTCAGAGTGGGATGTCAGCGTGTGAGAGTCAATCAGCAAAAAAGACAAGTGTTACCCGTCCAGACAGACAGACAGATACGGTCAAGATGTGACGGTTCTGATAGTAAACTGCGACCATAGGTCGCAATAAACCCAGGACACATAAAAACATTCAACGTTTCAGTTTCAAATGTAAAAAAAAATAAAGAAAAAAGATACCATCAATATGTGGCCCCCTGTAGTAACTCTGAGGACCCCCCGGGGTCCCGGACCCCCCGAGGTATTTGCTACTACTCATTTTTGTTTTCAGAGCCCAGCTACAGTACAACAACTTTTATGCTTAAATTATGATCTAATTTAACATTGTTCTGGAGCAGGAGCAGAGTGATTACTGAGATAGGCTCAGGGGTCTGTCTCGGGGGTCCCAGGTGAGAAAAGACCCCAACCAAAAGTCAGAAAGGTTATTCTGGCTGCTTTAAAAGTCTAATAAATGAACTCAGGATGTTTTAAAACCTACAATACAAATCTAATATTATGAAAATCGGACATTAACTGGCGTACTGTTCTGGGAGGTCCCAAAATAGATAACCCCCAGAAAGGTGGTGGGGGTCCAGAACATTTTACATCCACCATTCACTCATTCGATTCCTTGACCCAGAAAACATATAGGATTGGCATGTTTAATTACGTTTCTAGGTTGTCTAGAAGCCAAGACAGCACGAATTATGTATTTTATGTCGGCCATTTTGAACGTCCAAATTGGCGGCTTTGCACATGTCCGTGCAAATGCCAACAAAGATTTTTGGATTCCCCATGCTCTGAAGATTCCAAAAATGTATAGTTTTATAAATCTCCAAAAAAATCCAACGAATAAACCTTTATTAACATAGTGAACCTGACTATAGTTTTGTGCGACACTTTTGTATGATGAAGTAGGGCTTTAATTTACCAAAAAACATACAGTATATTTGAAACTTGGAGTTACAGGGTTTCTGCCCGACAGTGACGATATACTATTTTGAAGAGAAAGAAAGTAATATTCCCAGATGCGCGGGCCCCGGGACCGCCGCAATGCCACCCAGGGGCGGTGCCCCCCCACCCCCCTCTCTCTCTCCTCTCGCCCCATTTGGCCCTATAAGAGGAGTCTCATCCCAGCGGGGGTGACTCTCCCTTTCATCTGGCCGCTGGTGTCCTGACATCACACCCAACAGAGGGCAAAGTCTCAGCCAAGAAGAGAACATCATGGCCTTCAGGCTACGATTCCCTACACAACTTGTTTTACTGAAAATAGCTGATCGCCTATTTTCAGTCATCTGTGCGACACAACGCGTAATCACTTTGTGATTCATGTGTTAAAGCTGCAGTACTTCTTTTTTTTTTTTTTTTAGAATAAAACATTATTTTGGGCACCGATGGCATAGCGGTTAAAGGCGAAGGCACATACTGTACCACATATAGGCTCTAATGCAGCGAGTTGTGGGTTTGATCCCCGATGACCTTTGCTGCGTGTCGCTCTCTGTCTCTCTCTCCCTGTTAACTGTCAATCTTTCACTGTACTATCCAATGAAGTCAGATAAGCCCCAAAATATCTTAAAAAATTAAATAGAAAAACATTATTTCAACCACATGAACCTTAGCGGGGACTTTCAGCTAAAATATCCGATCTACAAGCTCACAAAGCAGAGGCCTGTTCTGACGTGTTGTGAGCTTGTAGATCGGCTATTTTCACCAAAGAATAGGTTGGGGAAAACGGGACAGATCAAATACACAACCCTGGGGGCACCAGGGTTATTGTACTTTCTATACAATAGGGTTTAAGTGGTTAAGCAATGTTTACGGTAGAGTATGTTAATACAATATAATTGTATTAACAAGACTCTTGTTAATCTTCAAGAGACATTCTTGTCTTTTGAAGACTACTATTTAAATACAATATAATTAACACAATTACTGGTGCTCTTGTGTTGAGAGATTGTAGACCCTAGTGGTCATGGTGGGAACACATCCACCTCTACCAGACACTATATCGTCGTTGTCGGGTGTAAACCATGTCCAAAACCGTTTGTTTTGTATTTATCATTTTAAAAATGATCTAAAATAGTGAAAATAGCCGATCTACAAGCACAGATTTATCATTTTAAAAATGATCTAAAATAGTGAAAATAGCCTATCTACAAGCACACAACGCCTGTGCTTGTAGATCTGCTATTTTCACTAGTTTTGTGCGACACTTTTGTATGATGAAGTAGGGCTTTAATTTACCAAAAAACATATATTTCAGGCTTGCCCACCTGCCCCCGGCAGGTGAATAAAACCTTCGGGCAAGTGAAGTTTGCTTTCAGGTTGCCCGACCGGGCAAGTGCTCATTTGAGAGGGGACGCAACCGTTTATAAACACAATACCAGATATCTGTCTAAACACCTGAATGTGGCCAGTGCGCTTGTTTCTGGTCTGTGGAATGTAACAAGTGTGAAACATAGACATATTCAATCATAGATATGTAGGTATTTGGATTTGGAGGTATTGAGGAATGACATTGTTTATCGCACAGCCCCAGAAAGTAAAGAAATAAGTGTTAAATTGAGCTGCAATTAAAGTCTTACCTATCATTTTATAATGGAGGATTTACTTTTAGGGCAAGTGGGCATGACCTTTGGGCAGGTAGAACATGACCTGTACTTGCCCGACGGGCAAGTGCCTCTGAGACCTTAGTGTCAACCCCTGTATTTGAAGCTTGGAGTTACAGGGTTTCTGCCCGACAGTGACGATATACTACGTTGAAGAGAAAGAAAGCAATATTCCCAGATGCAGTGATGGAAGAAGTACTCACTTACTTAAATAAAAGTATCAATACAGCAACATAGATTTACTCTTGTTACAAGTAGATGTCCTGCAAGTACAACAGTATTGGTATCAAAATATACTTAAAGTAGAAGTACTTATTATGCAGAAATGTCCCAAAATGTATAAAAATCTTGCGAAAGATATGAGTAAAAGTAAATGAAAATGTGTTCAAAAGACTATGACTAAAACTGAATCAAATGTGCTGTCAAAATTAACAGTGGAATAATGGGAGCTGTTCTAATAGGAGTGGTTAAGATTGAAGTCAATATATACAGTATAGAGCTAACGCACAGCTAACTGTTGTAGACACACAAGCATCTGCTGTCACTGGATCCCCAAACCCAATTACATATCATTAGTACTGTACATCTGCAGCGTGAAATCCATTACGGCACTTTCACTTCTCTACAGAGCATGGTGCCAGTGGTGGACACTTACATTTTACTTCATTACTGTACTTAAGTACTTCTCTCTTTTTTCTTCCTTTCTTTTTTTTTTTTTTTTTTTTTGAGTGCTGGTACTTTATTTGAGTATTTGTATGTTTTTGATGCTTATGACTTTCACTCCACTGCATTTCAAAGACAAAAGTTATTACTTTGGCCATTTCTTTTCTTTTTTTTTATATTGTGGAAAATAGCTGTTCTAACAGGCTGTATTGTGAGCTTGTGGTGGTAATTGAGTACTATTTGAGTCCACCAACCACATCGTGGGGCAGATGCTAAATTAGCGTTTATAGCGCCAGTTGTATCATGTGAGGGCATCCATCCATCCATCCATCCATCCATGCTGCTCTGTTACTGTTCCTTATCTGCTGGGTCTCATGACCAACATTCCACACGTCTCAGTCTTTCCACCTTTCCATCCGTGTACTCCTCTTCCATGTCCTTCCTATGAGAGCTGTGTAGTGCATTCACACATGTGCACGCACGCACGCGCGCACGCGCGCACGCGCGCACGCACGCACGCACGCACGCACGCACGCACGCACGCACGCACGCACGCACGCACGCACGCACGCACGCACGCACGCACACACACACACACACACACACACACACACACACACACACACACACACACACACACACACACGTGCACACACACAGCTTCTAATGGTGTACAAATGGAGTTCATGAGTTAAATTAACACATTTACTGTACATGCACACCCCTCTCCCCCTCCCCCTCTCTCTCTCTCTGTCTTTCATATTGTTCGGGAGTCTCTTTCCATCTCTTTCTCTCCTTTTTTTCTTTTAACGCAATTCATTTTAAGATGTCATGTGGACATACTGTACATGGGGCAATAGATTTAATAAATGGGAATCAGAATTATCTCCTCTCTCACACGCGTGCGCGCGTGTACACACACACACACACACACACACACACACACACACACACACACACACACACACACACACACACACACACACACACACACACACACACACACACACACACACACACGTCACACTCCCTCCCTCCCCTTGCCCCTTTCGTTGACCTCTGCTTCATCTCCCACAAGGGCCTGAGGCTGAGGCAGCCTGGCACCAGCCAGTTATTCAAACCCTCAGGCAGAGAGACTACAGGTCACAGAGAGGGAGAGAGAGAGAGAGAGAGAGTGCGCGCGCGCCTCAGCGGTGAATCATTTACTGATTAACTGTAATGTAGTAATATTTATGTCTACTACTACAGATAATCCATCACATAATCAGATTACAGGGCTGTGATGATGAAAGTGTCCCATCTTCGAGTGGATTTCGTCAAACGTTTAATGGGGAAAGACATTCAGTGCTCTCTCTGTCTGTGTCGTCTGTTGTCGTCGCTTTTGCCTTGAAACTCTCCTAATGAAATAATTAATAAATGTTTCGGTCGGCGGGAACTTAAGTTGTTGGTCTCTTTGACTGTAATTGTCGCCTTTGTAGAGTTTTTTAAATCCCCAGGCTCCTTTTTCTTCTTCTCTTCTTTAAAACAAGGAAGTACATTATGCAGCCCATAAATTAATTTAGGTTTTTCGCAACGTTTCATTTAGTCTTTTTCTTTTTTTGTAATCCCATGAAAGGAGAAATAAAAGAAGGGGAGAGTCTGTGATTGGATTAAAAGTTGTCTTTGTAAACATTGTGACCCATGTGTTTGACGTGCCTCCTTTCTCTTTCTTAAAGGAAAGTCTCTTCATAACACGGAGCGGCGAGAGATGAAGGGCTTCTCTTTTAAAAAGAGGACACGAGTCGTATAGAGGCAGGCTTTGGAGTCTTTGTCAGGCACGTGGGCCTGTGTTTTTTAGTCCATTTTTTGTTCCTCTAAATCCCGCTCGGTTCATGTTCGTCTCAGAGCTTTGCTTTGAGTGATTAGGGACCGGCTAAGGCTAAAATTAAGACGTGTATTCTGTCTCTTTATTGTAGCTTTGAATATTCTCCCCCCCACTCCGTATCAATAAATGACACTGGCGCTTCGCGATGGTTCACAAGCATGTGTAATTCAGCGTTTGTTCGCTTAGAAGTCATCTCAGAAGAAGTGTTTTGTACTGGTATGTATTCGGCTTGTCACGGAACACCGCTAGGTCTGCTGCATGGGCCCCGGGACAGCTCGATATGAGATGAGTATTGGACACAAGTGATGTCAGTAAACCATGCCACCAGAGATGAGCCATATCAGAAAGAGGCATCGCTAGAAATCTGAGTTGTGCCATTAGACAGAAGAAAAAGCCAGTATCTTTGAGAGAGAGAGAGAGAGAGCGAGGGAGAGAGAGGGGGGAGAGAGAGAGACACACACACACACACAGAACGGATTGTTCCACAACAGACTGACGGACCTCTTAGCCTTATCTTCCCGAGCTACTCTTACAGAAAACCAAGGAGAGAAGGGAAAATAATGCCCTGCTCTTTCTCTGCCTCCCATTTCCCATTCTCTCATTTTCTCCTGTCTGCCTCTACCCCTGCCTACTTCATTTCTCCTCCCTCTTTTGTCCATCAGTCTTTCTTTGCCCGCTGCTCCTTAAAAATCCTCTTAACCCTTGCACTTCTCCCATTGTCCTCTTCCCTCAATATCTCACCTTGATGTTTTAATATCTTGTTTCTTTGCTCGCCCCAACACTATCTATCCGTCTCTGGCTCTTTGGTAGCGCTCTTAAGGCTCATTGCCTCTACAGATTGGTATAGAAGGGAAGTCTACCGTGGCCTACCATAAAGTCTTTGCAGTGGTTTGGCTATTACACCCCCGTAGAATAGATCCCACTATCCATTTCAAACTGCAGACTGTATGCAGACCGATAGCTTTTTAGGAAGGTTGCTCCACATGAGCTAATGGTTCCTTTTCGGGGCCTAAACATGCTATTTTGCTATTAGCATTTTTATACATGTGCCAGTCCTTTGCACATCGCTTGTGTGTCACGCTGATGTTTTGGTGCAGCCCCGTGCTAAGATCCCCGACACATCAGCGTGCAATGCACACTCACACACACAATCACACACACACACACACACACACACACGCATATACACAAACACACACACAAACACACACACACACACACACACACACACACACACACACACACACACACACACACACACACACACACACACACACACACACACACACACACACATACGCATATACACAAACACGAGTACTGTGCGCGCATTTGGTTCTGATGACACTGAGTCGTCCCTCTCCTCCCTCTCTGACAGAATGAAACGGATGGATAATTAGATATCAAAGGGAGGCAGGCTGGGTGTGGCGGTGAACGCGGGCCCCTCCGATGGTAAAGCACTTATTAATGAGATAGGCCTTATCTGCTCTCCTCCCAGGAATTCTGCCTTTGATCGGCCCCGACTCCGGACTTAATACATTTTTGATTGATAGGCCGAGATGACAGAGAGAGGCGGTAAGGATAGGGTGGGTGAAGGCCTGTGTGTGTGTATGTGTGGTGTGTGGAGGAGGGGGCGAATATGCTCAGATGCTACTGTAATGTAATGATGCCCTTCACATGATTAAATAACTTACCACAATAGCGTTTCACCTGCGGGACACCTCAAACGTACTTGAACGCATGCATCTTTCCAGTTCTGTCATGCATTATTATTAATGCAGCTAATTGTACGTAGTGTATAGACGCACACGTGCATACGCAGAGATGCACCCACACATTCCTCTATACGTGCACATCCCCAAGGCCACGTACATAGGATATAAATTCTCAGAGACACACCAAACAGACAGGCCCATTCAGTCAACCTTAAAACCCAACTATAACTCACACATTGGGGGCGCAAGGAAATCTTTTCCTTAAGACAGAGCGAGTGAGGGGTGGGCCTGGGGAAGGGTAAGACCGAGATAAGGCCCCCCCCCCTCTTCTCTCCGGGCTGGGAGATGAGTTATAGCCCACCCGGGAGGAGGACGCGGCGAACAGCGACCCACCCCAGACACGCCGCCCCGCTCGCCTCCTTGGGATTGGTGGGGCCGGTGTTCTCCCGCTATAGCGAGGGCGTCTCACACGGAGAGATAACAGCCACGCTCTCAATAACACCTTGACCAGGCTGAAGGAGAGGAGGACAACAACCAATCCGTGGGCGAACAACCAGGGGTGTCGTCGCACCAACTTCTGGGCCCTGGGGTTACAAGGATTCACTGCGGGCCTCCCATGAATGTTCTTCATAGGGGGAGGGGTGTTTAACCCATTTAGACTGGGAACGCCTTATTGCGCGTTATTTTGTGCTTTAACTATTGAAAAATAGAAGATCTACAAGCTCACAGCGTGGCACCTGCGAGCTTGTAGATCTGCTATTTTTGAAAAATCTTGAAAGTTTGTGCAAGTCTTTGAATATTTAAATTTTTTCTAAGGTTTTTTGAAAAATCTATGTTTCTATCTCAGTGGTGCTCAAACCTTTTCATGTGAAGGACCCCCAAAATGATATGTATTTGGCCGCGGACCCCTATCCAGGGACCCCCCCAGAAGCAAAATTTGAGTTACAAATGTTCACGTAAAAAATACATATATTCAAAGATTTGCACACATTTTCACAACTTTTCAAAAATAGCAGATCTACAAGCTCGCAGTGCCACGCTGTGAGCTTGTATAGCTGCTATTTTTCAATAGCTAAAGTATAAAATAATCAAGGCCCCTCCACCACCTTGGGCCCTAGTAACTCAGTCCCACTTTTCCCCCCCTTGTGACGCCCCTGGTGAACAACACAAGAAAAGAAAACACACAGCTCTATATGCTGTACCTCCACCGCCCCCATGCCCTCCCTCGCTCCAACCCGCCCCCCGCTGAGAGGTGACAGAGCGTGGCCATTACAGCACCGTGTCACCTCGTTATGAGTCTCTGTCACTGCGAGGCGTCTGCCAAATTAAATAAGCCATAACCGCTGCCGCTCCGTCACCCGCCCGCCCGGCCCGTCACCCTCCATTTATTACCATGCCAACGACGGGCGCCCATGCAGGGGTGGCCCGGCCCCTCCCCTCCCCCATCAGGTGGGGCAGATCGATCAAAGTGACAGGCACATTTCAGGTCTCCAAATCAATCACGCCAACAAAGGCATGGAGGAGGAGGAGGAGGAGGAAGGTGGCTCGGTTTTGTGGATGAGTCAGGAGAAAAGGCCCCAGTTTAACCTCTGTTGTAATGTCCTGCACGAGGCAATTCGACGCTTCGATCCCCTTTTTTTCCATGATTTGATTTGAAGGGACAGCCTCTGTCATTCAGTATCACGGTTAGGGATGCACCGATATATCGGCCATTTGCCGTTATCGATCAATATCGGTATCGGCAAATAAAGATGACATTAACCGATGGCAGTAGCCGATGTTTATCTGTTGCTGATAAGCATATATTTTGCTAAGTTGGTTATCCCTATCACTGTTCAAGAACTACAGTATAATGTTGCATATACAGTACACAGTGAAATTAACACAGGAATTCACTGTGTAGGACAATATTTTAGGTGTGGTTATACGAGATCTCACACACCGTGTAATTCAGCCGAGATGTCTTTGGCCACTTGATCTAATCATTTATTGTGAAAGCCGCCGCCGTATTGATCCATCCTCGGACGGACAAAATGGTTCTTGGCCTGTTTCCTAAGCTTCTAGTTGGTCGGATGCCAGCTGCTGCTGCTGCTCCCACGTCGAACACGGCGTGAAGGAGGCGCACCGTGAGAACACCATGAAAAGGAGAGCTGTGCTCGACAAGAGATGTGGTTGGAAGCGGAGGAGAGAGAGACGGCAGGAGGAGGGAGTGGGATGATAAGAGCGGAGCAGGAACTGATAGAGGGGAAGAAACCGTGTAGAGAAGGGAAATGATTAAAAACGGCAATCACCAGTCGGAGCCCGATAAACCAAGCGGTCGTTAATTAGAAGCGCGCAACTCGTGGGGATAGGCGCGTGGATTATGGACCTCACTTTTTCCCCCTTTGCTTTCTGCCCTTTTTTTTTCTTACAGTCCTTCATCCTCAGACTTAAAATGTATTCCATTATCAATGGTTATTTTATTTCTTTTTCATTTTCTTCTTTCCCCTTTAAATCAAACGTCTACATAAACGGAAATTGAATTGACATCCCTGTACTTTACTTCCTCTACTGTACACGGTCCCGTCTACAAAGAAACTAAAGTTTGAGGGGCATAATGTCATTTATTAGAGCAATATCGCTGAGAAGGTTAAAGAGAAGAAAATGAAAAAGTGCGAGAGGAGAGAGAGAGAGAGAGAGAGAGAGAGAGAGCCCGAGATGGAGAGACAAAGGAAGGATGAGGTATTAAGCCATTTTTGAGTGATCTAGGCTTTTGGGGGGCATATGGGTGGTAGGCCATAAACAAAGAGCTGACAGCCCACCCATCACCCCGACAGGTCTGGCTGCGGCTGCCTAGATAAAGCGGGGCTGTTGCCTCCTGTATCAACACCATCCATCATCCATCTTTGCCCGCCTGCCCGGGCCGCTCATCCGCCCTCGCCGCCCGTCAGACCCCCTTTTATTCCCCACACACCTGTCCCTCTGCCCCGGTCCAATGGGCCTGTCCTGACCTTTCATAACGCGCTACCCCGCAAGCCGTAACGGAACTTTGAGTTTCCATCGGCTGCCTTATGCATCTAGTACAATTAAGGGTCTTCAACGTTTTCAGGCCAAGGAAGGACCCCTTAGTTGAGAGAGAGATGAAGCAGGGACTCCCACAACAACCCAGTCTCACTCAACCCTCATCACTGTTCATAGATTCCATAATAGTTTCATTGTTTGACAGCGCAATCAGTGTATTTTGGATTCATGTCCATTTGTATTTTTCAGATATTTAACTACTTGAACCGTCCATACTTAATAAACTTCACTATTCCAAAAATAGCCGATCTACAAGCTCACAACGCCTCATGCTGCCAGGCGTTGTGAGCTTATAGATCTGCTATTTTTGGCTAAAGTTCTCAGAATATATTATGGATGCTAGGGTCCAAGTGGTTAATATAAAAAAGGAGAAAAAGGTTTCTACCACCCAAAGATTTGGAGGACCCCCTGTAGTAACTCTGAGGACCCCCTAGGGGTCCCGGACCCCCTGTTGAAAAACCCTTGATCTACAGTAGTATTTGTACTTCCAGAACTTTTCCGGGTGTTCCGAAGCCTTTGTAAGGTGATGTACTCGAATCAGAAGTTACTGTCCGTCCCGAGTCTTTGGCTCTTTAAGTTGCAGTCGCCACTCGGTTGTGTGGTGTTTGAGACTCAAGCTCAACTTGTGAAGGACGGGCATTAATCACTTGACATGTCCACCATCCTCTATGCCCTTATCTGCTGTAGTACTCACTTTTTTTTTGGCAAGCTGTAAAGGTGAACGGACACTGACAAGAGAAACACAGTTGCTTTTCTTCATTACTCAAGAACTGTTCACTTTTCCATCGCATTTTTCTCGTCAAAGCAAAGAAAGCTATGACAAAAGTACAGGATTTTCCAGAAAACTCTGCCTGACAAAATATTAAACCACGATTTGGGGATTTTTTTTTTTGTTTCGTTGCAAAAATGCCCCTTCAGGACACCATTGTTCTCCCGTCAGTCTGGGTTTTGTTTGAGCATCGACTCCCTTTTCTTTGTTGCTCTTGGGGGAATGAAATATGCAAATGGAGATTGGCACTCTGCAGAAACAATGTTGACATCTCCCATCCTCGCTGCCCCCTGAATACACACACACGTCACGCTGCACCCCATTCACTGCGGCTCTCCCTTTGGCCCGGTTTGGCGGCCCTGTCTCTTTTGGCTGTCTGTCAAGCACACTTTCACAATATGCACCTATATGCCCTGTGCCCCCGCGTCCCGCTCCCATTCAGTCTGGACACACTTTGAGGCGCGGGACAGGGCCGGACCGGCGACAGGCAGCGGGGGACACAATGCTGTCAGCTGTGGAGTTGCAAACAATATTGAAGCTAATCTGACTTTGGAAGAAAGAGAACGAACAAAAGGAAAGTCACAAATAAGGATTGAATGCGAGTGTGGATGAGCAAACACGCACGCACACACACGCGCGCATGCACGCGCACACGCACGCACGCACACACACACACACACACACACACACACACACACACACACACACACACACACACACACACAGTAAATAGAGTTTGGTGAACGTATATCAAAGTGGAAGTGATTATTGCAACAGCGCAGCATGTGCATACAGTAACAGTACTGTATATCTGCAGAGTATACAGCCTCTTGCTGACCAATGGCAGCCTCCGATGTAAAGGAAACTTGAGCCGCGTTCGCAGTTGTACTTTTTTCTAACGGAGAACATTGACTCCACCAATAAGAGCGGGATTAAGTAAGAGATACAGAGCAATGCCAGGAGACTGAGGAGGAGCAGGACGAGAGCAGAGCTAGAGCGCGGCGGCCATCAGGGGAAATGGCTAAAACTATATGACGGATTAAAGCGAATAAAAAGACCAGGAATGGGGGAAACGGTCTATCACTTCTGTGACATAATGAGCGTACAGTGTGTGAACATCAAAGTGTATTTCTTCTTAACTATGAATGGGGCCAGAGGGTCTATAGACTCTATATCGTCACTGTCGGGCAGAAACCTCGTATCTCCAAGTTTCAAGTTGTATGTTCGTTCTCAAAGTAAAGCCCTGCTTCATCATACAAGGCCGTCACACAAAACTAGTGAAAACAGCAGATCTACAAGCACACAACGCCTCGCACCGTGCTTGTAGATCGGCTGTTTTCACTAGTTTAATTCATTTTTCAAATGATAAATACAAAACGGACGCTTTTGGACATACAAGGTTTCCACCCGACAACGACGATATGCTGTATATGTTCTTCTCACACTGATGCACTCACAGAAATGAGAGCATAATGATTGTCCATTAGAAGTGGTGGAAAGTAACTAAGTATGTACATGTAACTTGTAATAATGTAACTTTTGATTACTTACTTACTTAAGCAAAAGATTTGAGTACTTTTACTTAGGATGACTTTGCCACTTTTCAACCTATCTTCATATAATAGGTCCTCAAAAATTCTACTCGGTCCAAGTCTCTTAGGAGAGTTGTGGGAAGTTCTGAAACCCATCATCTTGTGACATCATCACAGGATCATTAGATCATTAGATTTTTATTATCGCGAGAACAATGGCTTCCACTTTAACATTGCAACTTTTCAGGAATAGAAAGCCTGCATTTTCTAGTACTGTAGCTTGGATTCCCCATCGATGATGTCACAAGATGATGGGTTTCTTACCTGCCCACAGCCCTCCTCTGAGACACAAAAACCATCATGAACATTAGTGAGGACCAATTATATGAAGATAGGTTGAAAAGCCACTGATGTTCTCACACAGCAACAGTGCAACAACAGAAATGAGAAGGAATGCAGCCAGAGAGAGTAATCATAATGATTGTCCATTACTGTGTCCTTAACTCTGCTTCCTGTTGTGGCTTTAGGGCTGCTGGTTCTCAACCTGTGGGTCGGGACCCCCAGGGGGTTCGGCGGGTCGCCACATGGCAGTGAAGTGACAATTTAAGGACTTTTAAATACTTTTTAATACCTCAAAAAAGAAAGCAATCATCAATCGCTGTGAGCTTGATCGGCTATTTTCAAAAAGTCTTGATATAATTCTGGATGAATTGGGAATATTTGTGAAACATTTGAACAACACTAATCTTGTAGGGTCCCTCCTTGGCACAAGGTATGTGGACAAATACATACTGATTTTGGGGTCCTTGACATGAAAAAGGTTTGAGGACCACTGCTTTCAGGGAAGTGGATTTTCTGAAATGTGGTTTGGGGGAACACATCAATCAAGTGACCTCGGAACAACCTTTGGTTCCTGCAGCTTGCCCTAACGGTCCCAGAAACAACTCTCTGTGTATCCGCTAAAGGGTTAAGCACAGATGCAGAGGTTCATCCAGAGGTTTTTGGGGTCTTGTCTGGGCTGACGGTAGCTTTGATACAAGACTGGCATATCGTCGTTGTCGGGTGGAAACCAGCAGATGTACAAGCACCCAACGCCTCACGGTGCGAGGCGTTGTGTGCTTGTAGATCTGCTGTTTTCACTAGTTTAAATCATTTTTAAAATGATAAATGCAAAACGAACAGTTTTAGACATACAAGGTTTTCACCCGACAGTGACAATATTATCTGACAGTCTTCCAGTTAGTTCATCTGCATACACGTTCAGATTTAAAATATGAAACGTATACCACATGCCCAAGGATGTTACAATTATTTACGGCCCCTCAGAAGTACCTGTATATTCCATATTGTTAATAAAAAGCATTTTAAGCCGATAGGTGTCAGATTTTATCATAGAGTTATAATGTATCAAAGTGCAATACACCTCCCAATCGATAGGGTCGCGCAGTTGAAAGCATATAGAGAAGATCTGATCAGATTAAAATGCTTTTTATTGAAAAATACGGAATATACAGGTACTTGTACTTCTGACTATATAATTGTAACATCGTGACGATGTGGTAAGCACTTCATATTTTAAATCTGAACGTCTGTAGATGTGCAATTTGCTGCTATTTAAATTGCTATTGTCAATCTCTTTTGAATGTTAAGTTTGGGAAACACTGGTGTATGGTAATAGTCTTCAATGTTTCGCGTTATCAACCTCCGGCTCAAAAAAAAAAAAAAAAAAAACATAGTTTACTATGAATATGTGGACAATAGATGGCTGATGATGTCGCAAACCTATAGAGGACTTTGAATGAATGCTTGTGGAAATGACAAATGGCCGCCATCATCATCAGGTCGTGATGAGCTCATAGTGGCTCCACTTTTAGAGCAGTGGACTGAGTACCCTTGGCACACTAATGATGATGATGTGTAGTCACGCGTGGCCAGAAAAGAGACCGTGCCCCGGGACTGAGACCCCTGGCACTCGCCCGCTGTCTCCATTAACCCCTGCATGACTCAGCGATTGACTCTAACCCCACCCCCCTCTAATGGTTCACACATCAAACGGGCATGTTTGTGTGGTTACGCTGACACGACTTCACTTCAAGTTGTTGTGGACTGGGAATGTGTCAGAGAATGAATGCGTGCGTGTCTGTGTGTGTATGTGTGTGTGCGCGCGTGTGTGCAGGAACATGTAGAGAATGTTAGAGAGGCAGGGGCGGAAATTCCCTAAAAAAAGGGCACTTTTGGTAAAAAAAAAAGAAAAAAATGCCGATCTACAAGCATAGAGCTATTTTCGGGGGGCAACCATGCACTCTTTAGCTACTGAGGATGTGGCGTATAACAAGGATTTCTACACAGAGGATAAATTCTTTCAACTCAAAATGCTGCGTTCAAGTTCGGGAGAGTTTGGGAAAAAAGGTAATTTTCCCTAATGCTTCCTTCAGGTATGGCATGGAAAAGGGGGGCATTTGCATTTCTTTCACCATAGTAAAAGCTGCATTCATGGTCTGGAGAGGACAGTTTTTTTTTACAGACGGGTAAAAGGGCTTAAGCCCCCTTTGATGTCTAGGTGTGCACTACGTGTGTGTGCGTGACAGAGAGACGAGACAGAAAATGGGTGCGGGTTGGGGTGGTGGGGGGGGGGGGGGCAAGGTTGTGTGATCGCAACTCTGTGGAATTTGACATGTCTGGGGTCACGTGAAACACCCCTGGCCCTCTGAGTAACCTTCAGTGAAAACTGTCACGACATGACCCGGAAGTGGTAAGGTCAAAGGTCGAGGAGGGTAGTGGGCTGTGTCTGTCTGCTGCTGACAGCCACATTACACAACTTTCACTCCTCAATCCCCCGAGAACGCTGTACTCGCTGGCCACTCCACTTTTAGCTACTTTCACCTGGCTTCCCTATTTTGGGCATGTAATGAGAGTAAATCTTTATTTTTATTTTTAATTATTATTATCAAAGGTAAAATCATTTCTAAAAGAGCCAAAATGGCAAATATATAAGCTCTGTCAGGAACTCATCGCATCGCAACATGTTGTGAGCTTGTAGATCGACTTATTTTCACGACTTTTGCATGACACTCTCTTGTACGAAAAAGTAGGCTACAGTATAAAGTAGGGATTGACCCTTTAAGACTTAAAGGGGAAGACCACCCATTTTCAATATTGAACTATGTCATTAATATACCTTAGAGGAGTTGTGTGGAAATAAAAGAAAAGTTCCCCCCCTTCTGTGTTGCCTAGAACTGGAGGATTGATTTTGGGGTTTGTATTGTAAAGTACAGTACAATGTGTGATGTCATCAAGTTGTAATTTGCAATACAAACCCCAAAATCAATCCTCCAGTTCTAGGCAACACAGAAGAGGGGGAACTTTTTCTTTATTTCCACACAACTCCTCTAAGGTATATTAATGACGTTCAATATTGAAAATGGGTGGTCTTCCCCTTTAAGGCAGATTCTACAATGTCTTCTAAATCCAGTTTTATTTTTCTGAAAAACCTATGTTACTATAATATCAGTGCAGGTTCTCAAACTATTTTGTGTCAAGGACCCCCAACTGCGTCTCAAAATATTTTGTTATATATACAAATAAGATATTATACATACGTAATCTGGCCTGACAGCGTGTCGCGGGTTTGAGTCCCATTCCCAACGACCTTTGCTTCGTGTCACCCCCATCTCTCTCCCCATTTCCTGTCAACCTATGTAAAGACAGAAAAAGCTCCCAAAAATATTGTATATAAAAAAGGAGATCTACAAGCTCGCAGTATGGCACTAAGTGACACGCTGTGAGCATGTATATCTGCTATTTTTAAAAAATCGGAAATGACAGATGCTTTCCTGGCTTTAATGGGTGAAAAGGGCCCTTATCCTCAAAGGCAAAGACACGTGGACAAGTGATTTAAATGTGTCAGAAAAACTGGGCGACTACCTCCAACCACTGTAGTTGTGTTTGTTTGTGTGTTGTGTTTGGCAAAAAAACTAAAAGGTATATAATCAAGTAAAAAGTGTAGCTTGCAGCTTTAAAATACCAAGCAGGACATCCCTAGCTAGCGGTATAAGCTGAGAGGAAAACCTCCCCCAGGAAGTAGTGTGGCGGACTAATCAAAACCACAGCTGTCAGTATCTTCCTGATAACCCCCCCCCCCCCCCCCCAACCACACACCCGCCCTTCTGTTTTATAATACTAAAGTCATAACAGGGAAGGTGTCAGTGTTGCCAGATGTTGAGAGAGAAATAAGCAACCAGGTCTATGAAAGCAAGCCCAAAAGAAGCGACTGTATTAGGCCACTCTAACCCTACAGTATATTTGAAAATAACTGTTCTCAATTTTGGAATTGTGTTATATTTCAAAATCCACATAAATCTTGTATAGGGTTTCTGGCATAAAATATTTTCAGAAGGGGAGGGGAGCTGCTTTTTCTTTTGGGGGGGGGGGGGGGGGGGGTCCTTGACAGTGGAGAACCAGTGGTTAAAACAACATTTACCCCCCCCCAAAGAATGCAAACTGCAACTAATCAAATAATTTACAAGCATCTTTACAAAGAAAGACAAGCCCAAAGTCGCTTATAATAAGAAGACATGGCAACATTGGAAGGTGTCCCTGGCCTGAACCATCAGTGGGCTGGAGTGGAGGGGGGGGGGCAGCCAGGGCGGAGGGAGAGGGCAGATGTAAAAAGTCACAGAGTTCGGGTTGCACGTAAAACAAACAGCGGGGCCTTTTGAGTGGCCAGAGCCAGAGGTTTGCGTAAGTTAAGTAAATTAGTGTAAATTTGCAGAAGTAACCCAATTTTCAGAGAAAACAAATGGCGGAATTTTAATTGGACACAATAGCGGCTGGTCGAGTCGAGTCGCCGGGCGGAATGGTTGGGGGGAAAATGAGGCGAGACCGATGCAAAGACTAATGGTTTGTGTAGGCTGCTGCCTTGGTGATTATCACCATGCAGGGTTAGAGGCTGGAGGCAGGGGAGTCGCATCAAATTCTGGGCCCTGGGTTACAAGGATTCACTGCGTTATTTTGTGCTTTAACTATTGAAAAATAGCAGACATACAAGCTCACAGCGCGGCTGTGAGCTTGTAGATCTGCTATTTTTGAAAAAACTTTGTGCTTCTTTGAAGGTTTTTTGAAAAAACTATGTTTCTATGTCAGTGGTGCTCAAACATTTTCATGTGAAGGACCCCCAAAATGATATGTATTTGACAACGGACCCCCATCTCCAAATATTCAGTTCCAGGGATCCGCCAGAAGCAAAATTTGAGTTACAAATGTTCGCTTAAAAAATACATATATTCAAAGATTTGCACACATTTTCACGACTTTTCAAAAATGGCAGACCTACAAGCTTGCAGCGCGGCACTCGGTGCCACGCTGTGAGCTTGTATGTCTGCCATTTTTCAATAGCTAAAGTATAAAATAATTAAGGCCCCTCCACCTTGGGCCCTAGTAACTCAGTCCCACTTTCCCCCCCTTGTGACGCCCCTGGCTGGAGGGGAGGAAGCGATGAGATGAGATGAGATGAGATGGATGGAAAATATTCACTGTGTCGTCACTGTCTTATGAAATGACCCGATTAGTACAGTATTACAGTAACTAGATGTGTATGTTTACACGCATGGCCTATGCACATATAAACGTACAGTATGTGTGAGTAGTGTCAATAGATTGAAATACAATCTGTTATGGAATAAAACAAGTAAAGACTAAATCTAATATGAATAAAGAAATGATGAAGTGATCCCGATTTCTTGGAATTTCTTGGTGGAAAGTACAGATTTGATTATTATTATTATTATTATTATTATTATTTTAATCACTGGAGTATTTCCAATTTTCAATACATTTACTTCTACTCCAATACATCTCAAATGCAAATATTGTACTTTTACTCCACTACAATTATTTGAAAACGTTAATTACTAGTTAAAGTGTAGTTTAAGATTATCATTATAAAACATCTATTTGTACAAGCTCACAACGCGACACTTTGCTCTGCTATTTTCTAAAGATTTTATACATTTGGAAACTTGTGAAATGGGACATTCTGCATAATGACTACTTTTACTTTCTGTACTTTAAGTATACTTTGACTGAATTTTTACTCAAGTACATTTTGAATACCGGACCGGAGTATTTCTTCAATTTATACATTTAGTGGAATTGATACTACTTTTACTTAAGTGCACTTTGAGGCATGGGGGTAAAGCTCTCACTACATGAGTTCTGTCATGTAGCTAAACTGATTACAACTTCATTCTTTCTGTCTGTGTGTTTTATGCGTTGCCAAGCCCCGTATGAAGGGAGGGAGAGGCCGTGTTTAGACAAACCCACGGTGCGTCTGTCGCCAGGCTTTCTAACAAGTTCAGTTCAACACAACTTAGCGTGCTCGCGCATATGTGTGTGTGTGTGTGTGTGTGTGTGTGTGTGTGTGTGTGTGTGTGTGTGTGTGTGTGTGTGTGTGTGTGCATTCACAGGACAGAGATTTAATGTACATATGCAACCCCTTATAAACAGTGTTTTATGAAAATAGTGGCAGGGCGCCCATCAGATAAGGCAACAGAATAGGAGAGGGAGAAGCGGGAGAGAGAGAGAGAGAGAGAGAGAGAGAGAGAGAGCGGGAAAGAGCCAGAGAAAGGGTGAAGGGTGAAAAAGGAGGGAAAAGATTGTGAAACAAGCAAAGAAATAAAGAAATATAAAGCCAAGAAATAATCTCACATGACCGTTTTTTAGTCAGCCGAATAAATACCAACACATTTATCTTGAGAGCACATCCATTGCTTTCCATTTATACATGGCATCTGACCTTTCACAATTGCACCGTGTAATTTCTGCAAACCGTTATAATGTTTTTTTTTTTTTTTTTTTACATCAACAACGACCGGTGGGAAAAATTACAGAACATTTGAAATATATATATATATGTATGTGTGTGTGTGTGTGTGTGTGTGTGTGTGTGTGTGTGTGTGTGTGTGTGTGTGTGTGTGTGTGTGTGTGTGTGTGTGTGTGCGCGTGCGTACGTGTATATATATATTATATATATACGGTGGCCATATCATGCTGCAGTCTCGGTCTGACTATATCTTGGATTTAAGGGGTGTGATTTGAGCTGTATATAAACTGTGCTTTTCTACTGTAGTGTATCTGATGGTAAGCCACCGTATAAGGTGTTTGTCACTTTATCACCGCTAATGTAATCTGGACCGCATCCTTCGATCCAACACCTCTACACCAACATAACCCGAGAGACCTCCACTAACTGATAGAGGAAAAATACCACACAACAACATGGCCTGCAGGTCGGCCTCACAAGCCATCGTTTCTCCCATATCTCCCTCTGCCTTGCTCTCTCTCTCTTAGTTCTCAGGGGAGGAGGCGGGGGGAGGGGGGGGGGGGTAATACCACAGGTTGCCTTTCTAACTTTCTCAACATTTCTCCCTCCTTCCTTCCTCCTGCACGTGAAATAATTTCGCTCTGTAGTAGGGCATTCACGAATAGTGATTTTTAGTATTCGAATTATTCGACCTCAAAGTATTCGAATAGTCGAATATTTGACAGGACTGGCCAAACTGTCAAATATTAAGTAAGCAAGAGGCGAACATTGTGAAAATAGCCGATCTACATGCTCACAACGTCTCGCAACAATATTTATCTGCGGAACCGAGTCACATTAAATATAATACCTACAATTTCATGTGCTTGTCAGAGTGGGGGTCCCCAGTTCAAATATGTTTATTTTGGGGGTCACGGCCTAAAAAAGTTTGAGAACCCCTGGTATAGAGCATTAAGAAATTCATCCACCAGGGGCATTGACAATTCATTCTTATGACTTCCTATCTAGCCAAGCTTTATAAACTATATATTTTTTAAAGAGAAAACAATAAAAAAAATTAAATAAGCGAATATTCGACTTCTGTGAACAACGTCGAATAGTGACTTTGATATTCGAATACTCGAATATTCTAATATTTGGTGAATGCCCTACTCTGTAGTGTTTGAAGATGGAGGAAGCGCCGCAGCACGCAGCACGGTGTTGACGACGCCACCGCCACCATATACCACCACAGCTCCTCATGCCCTAGATCAGCTAAAGATCTCTCATTTCCAGCACCCCCTGCCAATTTATGTCACTCCGGGAGACAAATGTGTGTGCATGGCATCGTTGGGCGAGTCGTCGGTTCCCCCTTCCTCCTTCTCCCCGACGCCGCCGTGCCCACCGGCTGCCTGAAACTCCGCCGTTCCCCCCCCTCGTCCTTTGAAGTGCTGCGTGCAGAATGGAGATTCTTTGCATGGTAAATTCGCCCCGTCGTTGCCCGCAGCGTATCCATTACACAAGTTTAAAGAATGCTGGGGAGTCGTTTTGGAAAGGGCCCTTTTTTTTCTCACTTCACAACCAATTTCTCTGTGTTTTGAACTCGGGCTAGTCATGAGCCATGTAATCTGTAAATTGGGCCCTTTCTTCCCGAGCTCGCGCTCCGCCAACGAGCGGCGTTTGATGTGCAATTATTTTGCTCATTACAAGTTAATTTTATTGTTATAGTTTTGCAAATGTTTCTCGGGGTCATGATGTTAAAAGTTTCAGAGGAAAGTGAGGAGGAGGAGGAGGAGAGAGAATTAGCGTGTGTGTGCGCGTCGAGGCGGCGTGGAGAGCTCATTTTAGAGTGAGATGGCTGCCTATCTCTCTCTCTCTCTGCTCAGTTTCAACAAGCCCTTTGGAAACAACCTGCTGGGTGGTTTGAATAGCTGAGGAGAAGTTGATCTGGGGATTTAGCGTGCAAAAAGGGGATCTGAGGGTTTTATCTGCCGTAAAAAGGTTGAGAAAATGGAGATTTGTCGTGTTTGTTAGAACGGAACCATAATCCCCTCCGCTGAGAAATCGTAGCAGTATGGGAGTCGTGACTCGTGCATTATAGCCTTTGTTTAGGCCTTTTGTTTCTGTCATTCTCTCCGCACGTTGTCTGTTCGGCGCGCAGAAGGGAGGAAGAATTGGGAGATTTTCCTTGTATTCTAAAGAAATACAGGGATTTGCTGGCAGCTTAATTTGTCATTGACAACCATGCACATTAATAACATCTGGCCGATGTACAAACAAATGCCTGTTTAATGTCCCGGAGGCTACACTGGTTCGAACACTGCAGTGTGATTCTTAAGATGAGAGCACCGACAATTAAGCTCATTGTTTCCGACTCAACTGAATTATGTCATCCATTGTCAGTCTTTTCAACGACTGAAAACCATCCAACGCAAGTCCAACGCAACATCTACTTTTGTATTATTTCAGATTATATTTCCAAAAAAATGTCAGCTAGGGTTTCCTATAAAGCGTTAAACAAGCATACTATTATTGTTTTTGCCTCGCTTGGTTTAAAAATGAACACGCTCCACTCAGTCAGTACTTTTTTGTTTAGTTTTTTTTTTAACGTTTGATTCAATCCAGTTGTTCTGCTCAAACAAATTTGTAGTTTACCCCCGAGCCGTGGCACTCAAATTGTTTCTAGACCTCTTTGCATTTGAAGAAGAGAGATAGCACTGTGAGCTTCTCTTTCATTTCTCCCGCTTCTCATCATCATTCTGTTGGACTGTCTGTGTTCTTCAACACCATCAATGCTTAAATAAACTTTGTTGACAACAATAGCTGCTGGCGACGTGCCTCCGCCAACAACAAAAGACAGCCAACAGGTTCAAAGGCAATGCATCACTCTGTCTCCTTCTGACTCTTCATTATTCATCCCTCTGTCTTTACCTCTCATCCCCCCCTTTCTCTTCTCCCGTGTGTGTGTGTGTGTGTGTGTGTGTGTGTGTGTGTGTGTGTGTGTGTGTGTGTGTGTGTGTGTGTGTGTGTGTGTGTGTGTGTGTGAGTGTGTTTTCTTTTTTTTTTCCTTCCTTTGCAGCTCTTTGTCTGTTAAACTGCTACATGGTTTGGATACAGAGGCTTATTAGCTGTTGAGTTTAATTAAAAAAGGCCATTCATATGAAAATGGGAGTCTGATAGCGACTGCTGTCCCCAGCAGCTTCCTCTGCTACTTTTAATTAGACACCCACTTGATTGACATCAAGCCTGCTGGCTGGCTCACTGCTGGCTGAGGCGTGCGTGTGTGTGTGCGTGTGCACGTGCGTGCGTGCTGGCGACGTGCGTGTAAGACAGTGCATGAAAGTGCAACAGTGTACGTTTGTGTCAATATGTGTGCTACAGTAGAACATGCTTGGTTGACTGAGTGTGTATTTTCATTTTAGTAGTGTGTGTGTGTGTGTGTGTGTGCGTGCGTGCGTGCGTGCGTGCGTGCGTGCGTGCGTGCGTGCGTGCGTGCGTGCGCGCGTGTGTGTGTGTGTGTGTGTGTGAGAGGCAACATTTTCAGTGGTTGTGTGAGGCAACATTTCCAGTAGTTTGTGTGTGAGGTTTCACTATAGTGTGTGAGAAGTAGAGATGCTCCGATTGCTATTTTTGGGGTCGATACTGATCACCGATCAACTGGAATCAGTTTCTGCCAATACCGATAATCCCGATCACAGTGTCAAATCCATAAATTCTTCTATTTATTGTGTTACTGTAGCAGCATTTATATATTTAATGATTCTTCTTACAAAACATTGACATTGTATATTAAGTATAAACATTAGGAGATTGCAGGCCTGAGGTCCTTTAGTATCCAATTCAACGTGTAGGAGTTGAAGCTGAGGTTACATTCAGTCTCACAGATAAATATTGGGAAAATAGCTGATCTAGCTTGTAGATCGGCAAAGCCGATAGAGGCATTATCGGTCGATCACGATCACTCACCGATCAATCGGCACATCTCTATATGAGAGGTTTTCAGTAGTGTGTTTGTGAGGCAGCAACATTTTCAGTATAGTCTGTGTGAGAGGTGAGTTTGAATTCTGCCCCTCACGGCACACCTTATGTGTCAGCCGTGTATGCACACAGAGACACGGTACACGCACGCATGCACACGCGCACGCACACACACACGCACGGCATAAGCATAGCAACACAAAGGTCATTAACTAAGGCAGGAGAGCGTGTAGATGAAAGTTCACTTCTTTGTTGTCATGAGGTAATTATCCTCACAGTGGCACAGAGCTGGGCTGTGCCCACCTTGTGCCAGTCATGTGTGCTGCAGGGTCCAGGCGAACAATGAACAGTAACCCACCAGTCCTCTGTCTTATAGGCACAACTCCCAGAGAGTGTAACAAAACAGACCAAAAAGGTCCCGTAAAGTAAAGGGTCCGTTTTTGGAGCGGTGAAAGCGCTCCCAATAGACAGGTATGTCCGTGGGTATGTGGCTGGCTGGGTGGGTGGGTGGCTGGCTGGCCATGTCCGTAGCCTGGCAATACCTTGAGTGGCCACACACAACACACTAGTTAAAGGAGGGGCGCTGTTTTGTGCAGGCCAGGCACACTCACCACTCACTCACAGGCACAGTTTACTCACTCACTCACTCACTCACAAAGGGTACAGCTGCTCAAATTCACCGCTCCACTTCGAACCACTTTAGTTACTAGAATGCTACAGGGGAGCTTTCTGCGGTGATGCGACCATGCAGGCTCCATCCATGTTCATTGTGTTGTGTCCCGCACTGAAAATAGCCGATCTACAAAAGCTCACAACGTGTGAGACACCAGCATGTAACTAAACATAAATCAGTTATCAGTCAGTCAGTCAGCCAGCGAGCAGGGGTCACACCAAATTCCGGGCTCTGGGTACAAGGATTCACTCACGTTTTGTGCTTTGACTATGTGCCGCGCTGCGAGCTTGTAGATCTGCTATTTTTGAAAATTTTTGAATATTAAATGTTCAACATTTTTCAAGATTTTTGTCCAAGTCTTTGAATATTTCAAATCCTTCTCCTTCTGTGAGTTTGTAGATCTGCTATTTTTCAATAGCTAAAGTATAAAATAATTAAGGCCCCATCCACCCTGGGCCCTAGTAACTCAGTCCCACTCCCCCCCCCCCTTGTGACGCCCCTGTCAGTCAGTGAGTCAGTCAGTCAGTCAGTCAGTCTGCACACTGCAGTCAGTCAGTCAATCAGTCAGTCAGTCAGTCAGTCAGTCAGTCAGTCAGTCAGTCAGTCAGTCAGTCAGTGTCGTTGATAGAAGATGTGATGAGTATACAGTACTCTCCTCTTTCTCTTTGTTCCCCTTTCTCTCTCTCCCTCTCCCTCTCTCCCTCTCCCCCCATCTCTCCCTCTCTCCACCCCCCCCCCCCCCCCTCTCTCTCCCTCTACCAGGAGTGAGTGGTAGCTCTCTCTCTCTCTCTTCATCTGTTCCCGGTGCACGCTCCAGCTCTCGCCACCTTATTATTATACTGTCAGCGGCACGTGCCTGGCTGATAGATGTTCCTCTCAACTGTTTACTACAAGCAGATAATTTAACTACGGCTCTGTGTTCAACTTGACCTCTCCTCTCCTCCTCTGTTTCTTCTTCCCCAAAGATGACTTCATCCTGTTGTTTACGATGGCTCCATTTTATGGGAGCAGGCAGAGAGAAAGGAAGGAGCCAGCCCAGGATATAGGGTTGATGGGGAGTGTTGCGTGCGCGTGTGTGCGTGTCACCATGTTTTGTCTCATGTGTCCATTACCACAAGACAGAAACGTCAAAACTCACCCGCAGCACACACTACACACGCTCTTGGGCGCATCTTTTTGATTTGAAAACACAACAACAAGTTTCCAAAAAATGCGGGAGGAAACAGCAACAACTTATAGCGCGCAGCTAGGGATGGGACGATATGAAAATGTCATATCACGATTATTGTGACAAAATAAATCGCGATTTACGATATTATCGCGATAATCAAAATCCATCATCCTTGCGCAGAACATTTGCCAAAAAATAGCAGATCTACAAGCTCACAATGCGCGTTGTGAGCTTGTAGATCGGCTATTTTTTGGCAAAGATATTTGATAGAGAGTGAAAAAAGACTGTATCACGTACGTATATTATAAGTATCTTTTACCAATTCTAGAGCGTTTAAGTGTACCAGATATGCAGCTCATCAAATAAAAGGTGAATTGAACCCAATGCATGACGGAAGACAATATCACGATGAATTAAATCTCCGCAATACGATTATCGTGAGTGTCTTTTTATCACGATAAACGATATTATCACGTATCGTCCCATCCCTACGCGCAGCAGCAGCGTCTTCAGGAAGACAGCTGAGGCACATAGCCTAGAGTCAGCGGCCTGTTTCATGTTAGACGTGGCCAGGCGAGGCCCACCTCCACGCCAGACTCCAGTCTCCTGCAGGAACGGCCCATCAGAAGTCACCGCTGTGTAACGCTGTGTTCCTTTCCCCCGTGTTTTGTTTTGATTTGCCGGACGTTTGGGAATGATTTGGGAGACAGGAGGCCTATCGGCCGGCAGGGAATACCGGAGCGAGACGTGCACACAGCAGTGGACCCCCAAAAAATGTTGTTCCAATTACCGCTTTCATTATGGGTTTGTCAGCCGACATTTAGACGCAATGCAAGCGGCCTGCATTTCATGCCGTGGCATAAGACTTTTTTTTCTTCTCCATTGAGCCTGATTTCCCTTCAGAGCCTATGAAGCCAGGAGGCGCCACCGATAGGGGGCACTGTGAGAAACCAAATCAAAAGCTGACTGGGAAATGTTTTATGCTCAAATAGTTGTGTTGTTTTAGGGCAGGGGTCTTCAACAGGGGGTCCGGGACCCCTAGGGGGTCCTCAGAGTTACTACAGGGGAGCCTCCAAATCAGAAAGAGAAAAATGAAAATCTCCTTTTTAGACAGATTCTTATCCAGATTCTGAGAACTTTAGCCAAAAATAGCAGATCTACATGCTCGGCGTTGTGAGCTTGTAGCTCGTCTATTTTTGGCAAAGAGGTTTGGTGTAGAGGGGAAAAAGAGGAGCAGACTAAGTACAGAGTGAAAGGTCAAGTTTATGAAGTATTGACGGTTCAAGTGGTTAAATATCGGAAAACGCAAATTGACATGAATCCAAAATACACTGATGATTGTGCTGTCAAACAATGAAACGATATGGAATCTATGACAAGGTTGTGGGGGTCCCTGCTTCATCTCCCTCTCAACTAAGGGGTCCTTTGCCTGAAAACATTGAAGACCCCTGTTTTAGGGTCTTACATTCTTCAATAAACTGCTTATAATATTATGCGTTCACATCACCCGCCTGCAAAGACGGTTTCTTTTCTTTTTCAGCGATATCATCTGGAGCTGTGGCAATTGAAATATCCGCACGCACTCTCTGTTTTTGTTTTTTTGTGCTGCTGCTGCTGTGATAGCCAGTGTTCACTCCCTCCTTTCAGACAGATTAAATCACTTATGTTACTCGGAACCGCTCCTAGCAATGGAGGGCCGGATGGGGCGCGCATACAAAAGAGCCTAACGTTGTTTGAGAGACCCGAGATGAAGGGGAGATGATGTGTGTGTGCATGTGTGTGTGTGTGTGTGTGTGTGTGTGTGTGTGTGTGTGTGTGTGTGTGTGTGTGTGTGTGTGTGTGTGTGTGCGTGCGTGCGTGCGTGTGTGCATGTGTGTGTGTGTGTGTGTGTGTGTGTGTGTGTGTGTGTGTTGGGGGGAGGGGGGGTGTTGATGTAACATCATTTTGGAGGCCCTCCTGAGTTAACACCATTAGTTAAGACAGTGGTTCTCAACCTTTTCAGGCTGCGACCCCCAAAATAATAATATTTTAACTGGGGACCCCCCACCCTGATGAGCACTAAGAGTTAAGATCTGTTTATTTGACAGGGACCTTGCTCATTAATGGACATGTCAGTTTTCACTTCAATGTAAATGAGCCAGATTTAGCCCGCTGTGGGCTAATTTCCATCTGCAGTCCCTGGACCCCCATTGGTGGTGATCAAGAGTTGAGAGTTGAGCCATTACATTTTGTAACACGGTTCTATTGTGAAAATAGCAGATCTACATGCTCACAACGCCTCGCAACGCGAAGCGTTGTTAGCCTGTAGATCGTCTATTTTCACAATTTCCGCCTCTAATTTTTGACAATTTGGCCAATGTTTAATTTCCCATTTTAGAGGTATTAAAAAGTCCTTAAATTGTCCCTATAGTGTGTGCAGATACCCTCTATATACACTTGAACTTTATGTTGGTTAGTTTACTGTTGAATGAGAAAACAATGTTGCACATTAATTTAATCATCTGGGGACCCCCCCAAAATAATTTGGGGACCCCCCTGGCTGGGGGTTCCCGACTCTCGACCCACGGGTTGAGAACCACTGAGTTATAAGTTAAGACTAGGGTGACAGACAGTTCCAGCTGCCTCTCCCTCTGCAGCCTCCGAGGCGAGAGAGAGAGAGAGAGAGAGAGAGAGAGAGAGAGAGAGAGAGAGAGAGAGAGAGAGAGAGAGAGAGAGAGAGAGTTTACCTGGGCTGACTTTACCTGTGGCCTCTAACCCCCCCTCCCCTCCTGGATACAGTGTCTCATCCAGGCCTGTGTGTCCTGTGTCCTCTCCCCTCTCCACAGCACTTAGCAGTGATTAACCCTGGACTCTCAGAGCCCCGTCAGCGGCCGCCGGCCCACCTGCCATCTGACTACCATTACAGCCTGGCTTATCGCCTTCTCCCATCTCCCTACAATAGGGCTTGGACTGGTGGGCCAGGGGGGCTGATGTAGGGGGGAGGGGGGCTGCCTGGCCTGTTTAATAATAAATCATTAGCTAAATACTTTTGTCCATTTTGTGTCATGTTACATGTACTTCAATTTTCTGCTCTGTCTCTGTCTAACGTCCCCCCCCCCCCCACCACCACCATCCACCAGCCCCCCCAGCCCCACACAGCCCCACCACCGCCACTGTTCAGCTAACAGTCATTGTCGCTTTTCCTTCTGTCCAGCAAGACTTCATTATTATGCAGTCTTGCTGGTTTCTGTTTTTTTCTCTCTTCCTCTCTCTCTCTCTCTCTGTCCCCTTCCTCTCTGCCTTTTATAGTTGTGTTCCATTGGTACTGTACTTCTGACAACGTTTTTCATTCCAGGGATGCCCTAGGCTAGCTGAGAGAAAGATTAAGCAGGGACCCCCACTACATATTTACCTTTTCATAGATTCCATACATAGTTGGATTCATGACAATGTGTATTTACAGACAGTGAACCTTTTAATACTTTTAGTCAACGTCACATTGGCTCTGTACTTGGTCCGTTCTTTTCCCCTCCTCTACAACACCCTCACGATGTTGCAAGGGGTTGTGAGCTTGCAGATCTGCTATTTTTGGCTAATGTTCCCCGTCACACATAGATGTGGCGGACCCCCTGTAGTAACTCTCTGAGGACCCCTTCTGTTGAAGACCCCTGGTCTAAAGAAAAGTTGATCACCTATTTTTAAAACAAGCAGCCGCATGATTAAATCACTCATCTTGGCTGAGTTTTGCCTAGAATGCTTTCTTTTCTTCTTTGGACTACCTAATCTTCAAATAATGGCCGTCTTCTTTTCTTGCCATGCAGTGACCTCTGACATTACCATGTTGATGAAGCAGCTAACTCATATCTCATGGTCCACAAATGTATGTTAATTGAAATGGACATAGTGGTGCAGATAGATGTGGAACACAGACAGTCGGCTCTTTGTGTCCGCCTCTCCAAACGGTAATGTAGTCAACAGAACCGTTTGAATTGGCCTGTTTTGGCTTCCTGTGTGTCGAACCCATCCATGAATTCACTCACACACACATCACACTAACATTTATGCTTCACTTTTACATTCTTTTCTCCGGTTCACAGAGGGCGAAGAATTTACACAGACATGAAAACCCGCGCAGGCAGGCAGAGGGCATCCAATCAGAGAAGGGTCTCCCCGCCAAAAACGCGGCTAACGCATGCGTGACCCACACGCCGGACACATAGCCTACACACGCAAAGCTGGCCAGGAGTCGCCACTCACAGAGAGATAAGTCTTTCTTGTTAAACTTGTATAAAGTGATTATGGACATACTCAGCCCTCCATATTTAGACTTCTTGACGCCCCCCCTGGTCCCGCAGTCGTAATCTAATTTTCCGCTGACAGAGCTGCTGTGGAGATCCCTGGGTCACGGTGCGGTGCGAGCCCCCCCTGCCCCCCTTAGACCAGCGCCCTCGCGCTCTAACCAGGAAGTCGCCATCCATGCAGGAGACAGCTCACATTAGATCTGTCTACGGCTACGCCGGCTAAAAGACCAACCCCCGGTCCTCAACATAACTCTGACACCGTGCACACCTCCTCGCCTCAATAATCAGCACGCATGAGAGAGAGAGAGAGAGACGGAGATTACAGAAAAAGAACATCGGAGAAAGGGATCACGTTTGTCCTTGGTGTCTGCGTTTCTTTTTTTCTTTTGTATTATCTCCGTTCAGCACCTTTTTAAATACCTGTCAAAGAAGTCTACTCTGTAGAAAGAAAACACAATGTGCTGTAGACACTTTTTAAAATAGCCCAATTTATACTTGGAATGTTTTTGACTAAATGTTTAATTTCTTTTACAATTCTGATCTATAATCACAGAATGTCCGAAATAAAATCCAGGTTGAAAGTGGTTTCAAATTAAATCAAAGTAAGCTTTACTTATAAAGCACGTTTACAACAATCAAAATTGGCCAAAGTGCTGCACATGCTGTACGAGGCATCAACAGAACAGGCCAGTGCAACAACATACACGTAGCCACAGGACATACAAAAAATACAAATATTAAACAAGATCAAACATATAGACTATAGGATGTGTGTAATTAAAAGAAATGATGCCAAATAACGCAATAGAGGGTGGAAATAGTGCAGGGATGAAGAAAGAAAGTCAGGAATTATTGTCCGGCCTGTTTGGAGCTCAGAGATATAGAGCAGTGGTTCTCAACCTGTGGGTCGGGACCCCCAGGGGGTCGCCAAATTATATTTGGGGGGGGGGGGGGGGGGTCCGAGATGATTAACTTAACGTACAGCATTGTTTTCTCTCTCAACAGTAAACAAACCAACATAAAGTTTATATAGAGGGTATATGCACATTTCTAAAGTGACAATTTAAGGACTTTTTAATACCTCTAAAATGACAAATTAAACATTGGCCAAATTGTCAAATATTAGAGGCAGAAATTGTGAAAATAGCAGATCTACCTCACGTTGCGAGGCGTTGTGAGCATGTAGATCTGAAATAGAACCGTGTTATACAAAATGTAATGCCTCAACTCTTAGTGCACGTCAGGGTCGGGGGGTCCCCAGTTAAAATATGATTATTTGGGGGGGTCGCGGCCTGGAAAGGTTGAGAACCACTGCTAGAGAGAGAGAGAGAGAGGCCACACCTGGTGGGGGTCGTGCTCCTTGTTGACCGCTGACCCCCGCCCCCCAGCCAGGTCTTCCCATACATCACTCAGCCTGTCAACACTCAGTGCAATATGGACTCCACAGTGCTTACTGTTATCTACAGTATACATCACACGGCGGACGGATGGCTTTGTCAGTGCTGTGAGCACACTCTGTCCTTTTAACGTGATTCCCTCGCTGAGGGATCTTTTCCGTCGTCCCCCGATCACTTGAATTTCCTCTTTCTTGAAGATGAAACGAAGGCATTTATCATAATCGATTCCTGTCATATAGCTTAACGTGAATGACGGCGGGAATTTTCCCAGGAGCTTCCTTAACCCGATACATCAGGGCCTATGAAATATTCAAGCTTTAATGGCGCACGGAAAACCTTTGATTCGCTCTTCATAAGCGACGGCTGACTGTGACTACACTGCTCTACAGAGAATGCCAAAGTGCAGTAACTGTGTTTTTGGACACACCGACTTATTTGTGTATCCCAGTCTTCCGTGATTTTGGTGGATAAACAATTACCTCAAGAACAGATAATACAATCAGTGTAATAGCCCTTATACATGTACAGTATGCCTATATATTTGGCTGACCAGTTTATCAGTTGTTCGTAGTGCACTTTGGCTTTGTAGGGCACTATATATATAGGCTGACAATTCAAAATGTTCTTTTTTAAAGAATGTAGTCACCTTGTATCATAATATATTAAATTATATTTTGCATCCACCTTGTTTCTTCTCTCTCTCTCTCTCTCTCTCTCTCTCTCTCTCTCTCTCTCTCTGTGTGTGTCTCTCGCCCTCGCTCGCTCAGCTCGCCTGGCCTCTCTCCTCCTCCACTCCTCCAGGCTGTAGCAGCGTACGTATAGCAGCAGCCAGTGTGCAGCTGATAGCATCTCCTCTGGAGTCAGTCTGTGAGCGCTGCAGTCAGTCTGCAGCCCTGGCCTCAGACAAAGTGCCTCCACCGTCCAGACCAGAGGGGCTCCCTGGGAACCTAGCAGCATGCTAGACCCCCTGGCCCCACCATCCGTCCACCACACACACACACACAGTGTGTGTGCATGTGTGCGTAGGAGTGCGTGTGTGCGAGGAATCGACGACAGGAGGCTTAGAGTTGAACCTTTTGTGTTCCTTCCCCAGTGTTTGTAAATGGCTCTTGTAAACTCGTGGGGGGATAGGGATAGTATACGGTGCAGCCATGGCTAAAACATCCATCCATACAGAGTACGGGACATGATGTGGGCCACGGCATGAATGCTGGGGTTTATTCCGAGCGCTCATTCATTCTATCTCAGACGGAGAGGCCTGCGCCGCTGTCACTGCATTCATTATGTTATGTTTGTATTCATGCGCTGGTGTAGCAGCAGTGCATGTTGAAGGAGCCTCTATCAAGATTGACCGTTCCTTGGAGTCCACCAGAGACACCAAACATCTAACACACACGCGTGTGCGCACACATGCACATACTTCATGAGTTGTGCAGCTCTCCCATTTCAAATCTATGCTTGGCATCAGTGAACACTTGAGAACGCTCGGCTCTTTCTGACTTTCATCATAACTAGAAAGACTAGAGAGACCAAGATGGACACAAAAAGCAAAAACCAAAGAGGAAATCAGAAAGAGTGCTTTTATCCTAGGGCCCAGTGTGCAGGGTCTGTTCACACACACACACACACACACACACACACACACACACACACACACACACACACACACACACACACACACACACACACGGACAGACACACACTTATTCTTCCTGTATCTGACCCCAGTGTGAACCCCCACCCCCCCCCCCCCACACAGAACTTAATGCCAACATTTAAAAATGTAGTCAGGGCAGTTTGTGCGTGTGCGTTTGCCAGTGAGCATGTTTGTGTGTGGGAGCGTGCGTGTGAGTGTGCGGGAGTGCGTCGTGCGTGCGTGCGTGTGTGTGTGAGTGTGCGCGTGAGTGTGCGTGTGCGTGCGTGCACACAAGCGTTCTTCTATGGCTATCGCCGCCATCACTTGACAAGAATTATATAATTGCAGCCTGTGATCTCACTTTCCTCAAAGAGCATTTTGAAGTTTCCTTTCCTCTTTCGCTCTTTTTGTTTCCTCCCAGCACCCACTTGTTTTAATGTTAAAATGACTCACATTAAATCAACCCACACGTCCCGCCCCCCCACCCACCCCCGCCGCAATCCCACAACTCACCCCTTGTATCCGTTAGCTCTCTGCTAACTGCTAATGAAAGCTCTTACAATTTTGATCAACGCTCGTCTCACAGAGAATGCTTGTGCGTGAACAGAGAATGTTCATGCATGAGAGTAGGATTTCTGGTAGCTCTTCAAACAAACTTCCTATTAACAAGCATTAATTTAACAGTTAATACGCTGACTGTACGATACTTTTAATTCCTTATAAGATGCTTATTAACCTTGTTATTTGTTCATAAGGCTATATAAGTCTTAATAATATGATTGTAAACATGTTTATAGTTTATTTATTATAAGACATTTATGAGAGCTTATAAGAAACTTGTTAACAGTTTAACAGCAAGAACATTAATACAAGTTGAAAAGTGTTTGAAATAGCATTACAAAAACATGTATTCAATGTCACTGTCTTACCTTACCTAATTATGTCATTATTCGACCTTTACAAAGTTGTCTTTCTGTTTTATTAACATTAGTTTATGATGCATTTATTAATGGTTAAATATGAACTTATTAACCGTTGAAACTACCCATGGTCTAAAGTGGGAATTCCTTATTAAAGTTAACAAATCCTTTCTAGAATCTGTGCATGTAACTGATGTGGTGTCATGCCTGTTTCCTGGTTCCGGTTAATTTTCCCATAGCTTCATTTGATTGGCTTGATTTCAGTTGGATCATTTCGATTGATTGCAGCCGAGCCAATCATATGAAGCTATGGGGAAATGATCCGGAACATGAAATGCATATTTTAATAAAGGATTTATTATCCTCCAATAAGGCATTATTCCCTATTTAGACCAAGTAGATGAAGAAAGAAAAGTTAACCGTCAATAAGTGCGTAATATACAGTATAGGCTCTGTGGGTTTCCAGAAGCTGGAATATCCAATTCCAAAAGCCTCATATGATTGGCTCGGTTGCAATCAATCAAATTAATCCGGGACTGCAGTTATGCAATATGCACAGGGCCTATTTATTAACCTTAAATCCCACTTTAGACCAGTTATATCCAACAATCCTAATGAAACTATTAATAAGTGCATAATGAATGATTTATCAACCTTAATAAGGCACTGTTCCCACTTTAGACCAGGTAATGCCAATAAAGCAACAACAAAACATAATAAAGGTTGAACACTGAAATGATAGTTAAGTTAATGAGACTGAATAAATGTGTATGTTAATGCTTTTAGAAACTACTTTTAGAGACTTAAGGCTTTTGTTACTGATCTTATATTATTTAACTTTAATGTCTGGGTTAATTTTACAGTCAGTTGTTAATATTTAGATACAGTATTCATTTTACCAGACACGCTACCCTGTACAAACCAATTGTAACCCAATTTTAACCATTTTTAGACTAATAATTCAAAACACATATATCCCTGGTTCTGTTGACTGATATTGTTTTTTTCATATAAGTGAAGAACAAAAAACAAAAGACACAGCCCTCTCGTGCCTTAGAAGGACAATGTCAGTCACCACCAGAACCAAGGACGTGTGTTTTCGATGAATCTAACATGGATAAAATGGAGTTTGAAGTTGGGTTTATATGATCAAGGGGGCGTGTCTGTTGAAATTGAATATAAAATATCTAAATACTGACGAAGAAACGTAATAAACTGCCTGGGGTGAAACAAAAGCCAAAGAGTAGACATTACAATCACCCCAAAGGTGTTTGAAAGTGATATATCTCTTTAAGCAGCCTATACCCGCTATTTATTAACAAATAAAGGTTAATAAGCATTTAATAATGGATTTATAACTGTTAATTAATGCTTATTAATATGATGTTCATTTGGAGTGCCACCACATACAGTATATATATTTTTTCTTCTTCCTTTTTTTAAATGCAAAAAATAATATATTATACACACACGCACACACACAATATTTTCTGTGTTCCTTATCTGACATTGTGGTGTAAATGTATACAGTATACAAACACTATAAACTTAACCCATTCAGATTTTTGTTAATAAATACATTGTTGCTGTAAATTTGTATTCTGAGCATACAGTATAAGGCATAGCATTTTCATGTACAGTGTTGGTATTTAAAGTGCACAGTGTGGAGATGGTTTTTCCTATCTATCATCATTGTGATAGTAATAATGCTGACATTCTAAATACTTTAGGTTTCATTGTGGTGCTTCTTGCTATTCCCCGTCAATAATATTGTCAAGCATGATTAGGAAATTGCGCTACTATTCTAATTCTCCTAAACAACAGAGGTTGTACCAGTTGCTCCTAATACTTTTTGGCTAAATTGAGTTAACCATTAATCTACCACAGAGAGTCATAATGTCTCTCCACGGGAGCTTTACAAAGGCAGGCTTGAAGAGAAACGTAATCTTTAAATCTTTCCATTCCCAAATCAGCCTGCCTTATTGCATCTCCTCAGATACAATCCTGTTTATGGACAATAGAGGGCAGTAGTGGTCTGCAGAGACCATAGTAACAATGTGAATGCTATGAAGGACAAAGGCAAAGTGCATATACTGTAGGTCTACACACTAAGTGTGCATCTGTATGTAGAGTAGCCAAACAGTGTATGTATAGGCTACTGTATGTGTTAATTTTTTTGAATATTTCTGCATATTTCTGCACACTGGAGCTGCTACTGTAGTTGCAGTGAACGGTGGATTTTTAAGGTGTTCCAATCGACATTGTGACAATGTCGACTCTCTGGGATTCATTTGTTCAACAAACAGCTATGTCTGTATGTCATGAGTCAAGATATTACACATTGGAGCAATGCTGTTACGTCGATTTACCTCAGTTTGTTATAGCGCTCAAACAAAGTGCATCATGACTGAGGAGGAGTCTGTTATTGTTCCACTCATTCCTTATGGAACATGAAAGGTAAAGTGTTTTTTTTTCCTGTTTAGTGAATGAATGAATGAGCCCATCCAGGCCTGTTAAAGGCTACCCTCTCTCTCTCGACCCCCTGAGGTTTGGTGGTGGCTTTATTGTCACACGGCCTTATCTCCGATTGACACCTCTGGAACCGTCCCAGGAGAGAGGCAGATTTTCTACGGGATTAAACTAATTTACCAGATGATTGAATGTGATTCCAAAGCCACTCTATTGGAAATAATGTAAAAGGGGGAGAGGGGGGTCAGGGTGGCCAGCCAGCCAGCCCTCAGTCACCAGCCAGGATACCAACCAACCATAAGTGAGTGAGTGTGTGTGTGCGCGTGCGCAGGGAAGTGCAGAGAATGTTAGAAAGGCAGGGGCTGACATTTCTAAAAGGGCCTTTAGGTGAAAATATTGAAAATAGCAGACCTCTTTTTTCGGAGGTCGGCTATATCACTAAACCATGTTTGAAGCTAAACTATCAATATTGATATTGATACTATCTATATTGACTTGATTATGCTTAGCATAATCAAGTCAATACTGGAGATGTGGCGTAACGGCATGGATTTCTACACAAAGAGGGCAATTCTTTCAACATAAGACATTCAGGAGGCAATTCTCCATGCCATACCTGCTGCCTTCAGGTATGGCATGGAAAGGGGGCATTTGCATTTCTTTCACCATAGTAAAAACTGCATTCATGGTCTGTAAAAGGGCACTTTTTACAGACGGGCGAAAGGGCAAGGGCTCAAGCCCCCTTTGATGTCTATGTGTGCACGTGCCTGGCGTGTGTGCGTACGTGCGTGCGCGTGCGTGCGTGCGTGTGCGTGTGCGTGCGTGCGCGTCTTCTGCAGTGAGGTGAAAGTTTATGAGGTGATTTCTACTGTGTCTATAGAGAGCAAAAATGAAAACTTGAGTGACATATTTGCGGTCATGACAAAAATGCGTCGTTGGCACATGGTTTTGATAGTTTAGCTTCAAACATGGCATTGTACATTGTGAAGGTTTTGGAAGATGTTCCTTTTAAAGGCAGAGCTATAGTCTCTGACACCCCCAGCCCAGCCACCATCATCTCTCCTTGGATCTGCAGCAGCCTTACGAGGAGACATGAATCATCATCAGGATATAGAGAGCAGATGGAGCCCAGGCCCAGGCCGCTTTATACCACTGGCGGAGTTAAAGGGAATCGGCCTCTACGTTAAATGGAGGAATCCGCAGAAACCCGACATCTTCCAAATCAACACGGCGTGTCAACTCAGCTCTGCATTTTGTTCACGTTCTTCCATGTAAACCCCCCCCCCCCCCTCCCCTCCGACAAATATGTAGGAAAGGAAAAAAAATAGGGAACATTTTCAGAGCGTTCAAACCAATTTGTCCCCGAGGGACGTTTCTTAATTGGAACACTTTCAAGAGAACACTTACACGCACCAGAGTGGTGTACAAAATATTAGATTAATTAACATGCAAAACAGTCCCCACACCCCCCCACCCCCGCACCCGGCGTACACACACCCACACACACACACACACACACACACACACACACACACAATACCGGCACGCGAAGAAGACTGCAGCGACAGCACAAAACAGACGCATATTGGGCCCGAAAAGGAAATAAGGGCAAAGAATAGGAAGGAAATTTGCTTGAAAATTTAGCTGTAAGCCTGGGCGAAGATCTTATTACATAGGCTGTGGGAGATAGAGATCTCAGCTGGAATAATACTTAGCACATGCTGCCCTTTTAATTAAGCAGTAATATCTGCAGAGAGAGGGGTGGAAAACACATTCTCTCTCTCTCTCACTCTCTCTCTCTCTCGTATCACTCTCCCCCATCTCTTACCCTCTGCCCCCTCACACTCTCCTAATAATCTCATATGAAAGGGACGGGCCAAGGTGTGGGCCGGGCCGCATGGGGGAGGGAAGAGGAGGAACCGTTGGGACACAGACTTCGCTCCTCTGTGAAGTCAAAGTGTCTACATTAAGGCCTACATGTGTTTCTGAGTTTCTGCCTCACCAGGGCTGTCTGAGCACCCCGCCGATGGCCCTGGGGCTTTCACTTTGAGGTGTTTTGTTGTGCATACGAGTGTGTGTGTGTGTGTGTGTGTGTGTGTGTGTGTGTGTGTGTGTGTGTGTGTGTGTGTGTGTGTGTGTGCGCGCGCGTGCGTGAGAGACTGAAAGCACCACAAATGCATGTGTGCGCATGCACAGTTGTTGCATGCGTGTTGTTGACTCTTCACACATCTCTCATATTGTCGTTGTCGGGGTGGAAACCTTGCATGTCCAATACCGTTCGTTATGTATTTATCATTTCAAAAATGATTTAAACTAGCGGAAATAGCCGTCGTCTATTTTCGCTATAGTTTTGCGCGACAGTCTTGTATGACGAAGCAGGGCTTCACTTTACGAAAAAACATACACATTTGAAACTTGGGAGATACAAGGTTTCTGCCCGACAGTGACAATATCATATACTCATGAGTTTTTGTTTTTGCCTCCCCACAAAGAAAACAACAACCACCTGTGCAGCCAGTCGGTCAGTGGCCGACTGACGGTGGATTCCAGCGACTATAGCAGCAGCCCCATGCAGTAATGTGCCCTCGGGGCTGCAGTATAAGAGTCGAGCCATCCTCCCTCCCGTGGCCGCGATGGTTCATAGGAGTGTGGGATAGGAACCACTTGTCCAAACAGGCCAGGCCGGCCCCGGTCGGTGTCTGGATAGCAGGGTCTCTCACCATGGGGGGCAGCTGGCAGGGACAGACACTAGGCGTCAGGTACCCTGAGGAACTCATTAAGTTCAATGGCCACTGTGTTTTGACGTCAAATTAGACAATATTAAAGTGTTCTTTGCTTGACCTAATACCTGAGCACACGAACTATACCACCTTCATATATAGAGGTTTTGTGTGTGTGTGTGTGTGTGTGTGTGTGTGTGTGTGTGTGTGCGTGCGTGCGTGCGTGCGTGCGTGCGTGCGTGCGTGCGTGCGTGCGTGTGTGCGTGCACGTGCGTGCATGTGCGTGTTGATGATAATATGACAAGTTGTGGGATGAAATCACATCTCACCAGATCATAAAATCTGGTACCCGTGGGGAACTGTGCATGGCAGCCTTTGCACGGTAGTGCAGAACAATGCAGTGTCATCGTAATAATGTGTCACACACACAGTTTGGTTTCTGTTAACAATGAATTATTTCATGAATTCAACACCACGTTATTGTTGTACTTTTCGTAGATAGGAAGCCAGCCAAATAATCCCCACACTGTTCTATGTAATCTAGTGGCTGTGTGTAAAGACGGCGCTTATAGCTACTTCCAATTGTACGACATGTATCGCACAGCTCTTTTATTCACGAGTGTTAACCATCGCTCTGTGCTTCATACAAGTGCAAATCGAGTTAACACTCCCTGTTTGCTTGTGTCCACACACACGGTGCCAGGGTCATTACTCTCCACACACACACACACAGGCTAATTCTGTAGCACAGGCACGCACACACACACATCATATGCTATGCACACACACGAACGCACGCACACAAACACACACACGCTCCGTAAGGCCACATGTTAATCAGCAGCGAGTTAAACTTGCAGCAGTGAAAAGACAACGGATCAGCTCAATTAACACAAAAAAGAAAAGCGCTCACTGCACGCACGCACACACACACACACACACACACACACACACACACACACACACACACACACACACACACAGAGCTTGGGCCATTGCACCTGCAGCTAAAAGGGCATTGTTCCAATACCCTAACCCCCCCCCCCCCCCCTCTCTCTGTCTCTGGCAGCTTATTGTGGTGGTTGCTCTTTTCTCTTCTCTTCTCGTCCAGGCCTTGGCCTTTTCCACTGAGCACCCCTCCTTTCTGCCCACTCTCTCCTCTGTCTGTCTGTCTCTCTCTCTCCCCTCTCTCTGCAGCCCTGGTCTTTACGGAGGCGCGAGGCGAGGCGCCCCTCGCCTGCCTCAGTGCAAACACAGCTGACAGAGGGCCGCTCACGTGCCGCTCCGCAGGGCCCCGAAATCCCTTTGAGTGCAAAGTATACGAGCGTGAATGTCGGGAGAAAAGAGAGAAAGTGAGGGCGCGCGTGCTTGTGTGTGTGTGTGCGTGCGTGTGTGTTTGGGGATAGGATCAAGGCTGCTATTCATTCCATTTCTCTTGATACTTTGTGTCTCTGTCCGTTTTAATTGTTCCGTTTCATTGTTCACGAAAAAAAAAAGAAACTCCAGCTGAACATTTCATCTTAACTTAACCTAACCTAATAATCTTATCTGATCTATGGGGTGATATACGTAATGTTGGTCTTTTGTTTGGTCATTGTTAATGTTTTGTTTTGTTTTGGCTATTCGATTTCCTCTGGGATTTTGCACTGCAGGTGAATCAACAGCCAAAGAACAACTATTCTACATAACTGTAGCTCACTGTCACTTCACAATAAAATCCAATGTGTCCATTTATCCATTCGTAACTCTGAGAGGGTACAAATGAAACAAAATGAAATCTTTGTACCGCCTCAGAGTTATAGGACGTTGACTGAGTTTGCTATCCATTGTATTTCCACAAGGTTTTGGAGTTTTTCAAAGATGACTTCAATGATGTTTGTGTTTATTATTTAACCTGATGCTTCTGAGAAGGTATACACTATTCATGCCATCATCGCGGTCTCCTCCTGGAACATCGCTCTGTCCTTGACTTTAATGTGGTTTTGCATTGCTCTCCTTCTTTTGGCTCTCCCTGTCCCATTTGTCACCGCAGCCTGTGTTGCTCATTCCCACTGATCATCTCTATCACAGTGCTATTTTTCATATTTCTCATATCCTGCTCGCCTTATCTCTGCTGCAGCGCCGGGGCCAGACACGCAAGAGCTTTAATACAGGGCTCGCATCGCAGTACGTGCGCGGAATCATCCCGTGGCTTAATATCAACCCCCGGTGTGTGAAATACATATAGATTTCATATGTTATTCTGTGCTTGCTGGTAATAATAGGAAGAAGGGGGTTGATCTCCGTTTCCCAATAATTCAAGAGATAACGGTGGAATTACACGTCTCTGATCAATGGCGAACTGGAATTTCCTCGCAGCCCCGTAAGACATGAATTCACTCTGCCTCACACAAACGATGACAGGCTTGGCAAATGGCAACAACTGTGGTTTTGTTATGCCTATTCATAAGATCAATTGTTGCAAGAACACTGGATAATCAATTTGTGTTGCCTGCTTGCTTTACCCCAGTAGTTACAACCACACACGCACACGCGCGCACACACACACACACACACACACACACACACACGTGCGCGCGCACGCGCGCATGCACACGCACGCACACACACGCATGCGCACGCAGACATTACTTCAAGATTACGAGGCTTTGTGTGGCATGTGTATTTACTTATTGATATACATTTGCATGTGCCGTGTTCGCGCACATGTGTGTGTGTGTGTGTGTGTGTGTGTGTGTGTGTGTGTGTGTGTGTGTGTGTGTGTGTGTGTGTGTGTGTGCGTGTGCGTGTGTGCGTGTACACTACAAGTGTGGAGGCGGTGATGGATGAGCTGCAGTAATTGTGGCTCTAGTTGAGAGGCTGGTATTCTAACCATGCTGCCTGTGTGTTTTACGGCCCTATGGGGTGCTCTTCACAAAGAGAGCCTGCGTCTATCTATTCTCCCCAGGTTAAAACAAACACCAACACCATGCCTCCCATTCAGCCTCTTCCCACCCTGCACCCTGGCCATGCTTGGCCAGCCCTCCTCCTCTCCTGGCTCCAGCAGCCCCGTCCAGGGGGCAATAAACTCGTTATCTCCCCCTCTCAGATCCTAATCTGACGGCCCGCCGCCCTGCGCGCTGCCAGGTGACCTGGGGTGGGGGCGACGTTCCCTCTTTAGCTACCACAGCCCCCCAAACCCCTCTCTCTCTCTCTCTCTCTGGTCGCCTTTTAAATCCCCTCAGCTTTCCCTGGCTGTCAGCACCATCTCCCCCCACCTCCTCCTCCTCAGACCCCCAGAACCCTCCCCTGCCTGGGGCTCTGATGACCTACTCCCTCCTTCTTCTCCTTTCTTTTCCCCCCCTCCTCCCCCCATGCACCTCCCCACACCCTTTCAGCAATTAATCCAGCTATTGATCAGAGTGGAACTCAAAAGGCTGAGGAGGCTGCAGGCAGACTGGCAGAGGTCTATTTATTGCGACCCTGTTGTGGCTGCATGGTAGGTTGGTGCCACAATGGTAGTGATGGTGCATCTTTGACCTTCCCTCTTGTTTAAGCATTGGGTTGTTTAATAACCAACCAGCATTGCATTAAAAAAAATTATATCATTTGTGAATCATTTGTGAACTGACACTGTGTGGAGTGGTGACAAAGTCAAAACCAGTATTTCTTAAAGGGACATTCCACTTGTCAAACTTTTGGTCATTTTATTGTCTAATCAGGCTTTTGTGAACACCCTGGACGGATTTTAATTTGCTTGATTCAATATTTAGATATTTGATATTCATTTTATCAGACACTCCCCATCCAGGACCCATTACAAACCCAATGTAACTTCAAACTCCATTTTAACCATGATGAAGTCATTGTAAACAGCCGTCTTTTTTTCTGGTGACTCATACTACCCTCCTAATACGTGAGCTGGCCATGTTTTTTCGATAACTTTTTTCATTTATTTTTAATAACGAAAAAACATTGCATGGATGCACCTGGGACTTATCCTCAGTGATGTAGCCCAAGCTCATCATTACGTCACAGTAGCTACCCACGATCAGTCCCATTAGGGAAAGACAGGACCATTCACTCCACCGCTCCGGAACTACTCTGCCGAGACTGGGAGAGGAAATCTGGCACATGGAAGGACTAGGCTCTGTCCGGGCCCCTCCAATGTCTCACCAGGTCCACTCCTGTTCTCACCGGGTCCACGACCTGTGCATTGCACCAGACTCCAGCCCCAGACATTTCACTCAGGAGTGGTGGATTATTGAGCCGCAATGGTGCTGCAGGCTCCACCTAGGCAACGGTGATGCTGCAGGCTCCGCTTGCGGCTTGAATGGCCCTCCTAAAGGCCTCACCGTGGGTCTGTTGTGCTTCTTCCTCACAGAAGAAACAGGCTGGGGCACTAACCCAACCTGCTCCCGGGTGCCGTCTACATTCCGGCTGTCACCCGTCTCTCCGGTGGTCACCAGACTATTCCTGGTTGTCACGTAGTCTATTCCTATGAGTCACTATAAATAGAATAGCTATAACGAAGAAACATTGCATGGATGCACCTGGGACATATCCTCAGTGATGTAGCCCAAGCTTTAATAATTTTTATCGTATTACCGTACATTTTTTCCATTTTCCCAAAAAAATATAAAAAATGTATGAAAAAAGTTTTCGAAAAAACATGGCCAGCTCACGTAATAGGAGGTCTATCATGGTTAAAATGGAGTTTGAAGTTACAATGGGTTTGTATAGGTATTCTATTGGTATTCTATATACAGGTGTGTGTGTGTGTGTGTGTGTGTGTGTGTGTGTGTGTGTGTGTGTGCGTGTGCGTGTGCGTGAGTGTGTGTGAGTGTGAGTGTGAGAGTGTGTGTGTGTGTGTGTGTGTGTGTGTGTGTGTGTGATAAATAAAACATAAATACATAAAGGTTTTCAATTATTTTCATTACAAATTATCATGTAAAATGTAATTTCCTGTTTTTCACAGTATTAGAATACAATGTACGTACGTCGTACATATATCCAATATATAATAAATATTTAACTGAAAATTACATCATGTTGACTTACAGTATGCATCATGAAACCTGTGGGTGTGTGCGTGTGTGGTGCATGTTTTGGAGGAGATGGGGGAGTATTACTTTGACACCATGGAACATTTTGGCAGAATTCCATTCATTCTTTGACTCGTTTTCAGGAATGTTTGAAGATACCGCCTCCCAGTAATGGAAAAAAAAAGTAGCAGTACTCTCTGCAGAAATACTACTGTTACAACAAGTAGAAGTCCTGTATTCAAAATGTACTTGAGTAAAAGTACAAAAGCAATGTGCAGAATGTCCCATTTCACAAGTTTTCAAATGTATAAAATGTAAAAAAAAAATGTTTTGAAAATAGTAGATCTACAATCTCACAATGTGATCATTGTGATCTTGACTTCTAGATAGGCTATTTTCAAATGGCTGAAATTAAGTGGTTATTGTACATTTTGTAATCAAAATCTACAAAGTAAGTAACTCAAGCTTTCATATAATTGTGTTTTTAGTTTTTATTCGGCGGGTATACGATAATGCCGACATGCACGTAGATGTGTTACGCTCGCGCGTGGTCAGTGGATGAAAAGGTGAGTAGAGGACTACGACTAACACGATAGAACACACCACTGATTGCAGTGGAGTAAAAGTACGATATCTTCCTCTGAGATGTTAGTGGGGTTAGGGCTGTCACAATTATTACATAATCATCTAATCGCAATTATTTGACATAATCGCAAATATTTTGTCATAGTAGTGAATGTTGAAAAATGTTCATACTTTTACAAACATTTTCAGAAATAGTGGAAATAATGTTATTTTTTATGTAGAAAGTTGTCAAATATGTCACTAATTTCTTTGTAGATTTAGGTTATGTGTCATATCTGCCCTGTGCAACTTCAAAGCCTAAAAGCCGAACAGAAATGTAATTATCAACGACAAAAACACAATTAAATCGTTAATCGCAATTATTTGAGTGACGTCATGTAAAATGTCATATCGTGACAGCCCTAAGTGGGGTAGAAGTCTAATAATCGAAAATAGTTAAAGTAAAAGTACCTCAAAATTGCACTTAAGTACAGTACTTGAGTAAATCCACCACTGGTTTTCAGGAATGTTTCAAGATAACGCCTCGCACTTTGAATATTCTTAGTGCACCGATGAGCCCTCCGCCACAATTTAAAGCCAAGTGAAACACTTTAAATTGTCAGACAGACTGCATGTAGATTTACAGTGAGATTACCTTAGCGTGTTCTCGACAATTATTATGTGTTTTAAGATGTTGACATAACCATAATGTAAGTTATTGTTATTCAGACGGTGTCCGCGGGGACCAGTTAATCCGTCCGACCACCTTGGTCTCTACACGCTAATAACAATAGTAATCTATGTGAGGCCTGTGTGACTGGGAGACCACAGTCTGGGTAATGGAACATTCCCCGAGACTCAAACACTTCCCTAATGAGTCATTGTTTATGTGTAGGAGAACCCAACCCAAAGTCAATTACAGCACATTTGATGACGACGGGTCGGTGTGTGGGTGTGGGTGTGTGTGCGTGCCTACATGCGTGCGTGTGTGTGTGTGTGTGTGTGTGTGTGTGTGTGTGTGTGTGTGTGTGTGTGTGTGTGTGTGTGTGCGTGCAGTGCATGCGTGCGAGGGTGTATGCATGCACTTGTGGGTACATGGGTACAGGCCTGTCACAATTATTACATAATTGTCTAATCGCAATTATTTGAGATAATATATATATTTTTTTGCATAATTGTCATTGTCATTTCCACATAGATATATTTTTTTTAATTTCCAAACCTTTTCAAAAATTGTGGAAATAGCAAGGGAGCAATTGAAAAAATATATATACAATATCTTTTGTATGATATATCATTTATTTTATTTAAATTCATATATATTTTTAACGTACGTTTTGGAATATGCTGTTATAGTAAAATGTTACAACATTTTTCTAACTTACATATCACAGCACACTGAGCACAGACATTTATTTTTACCATTTACGATTTTGTTTTGGTTTAGTTTTTATGCCATTTTGCCTTGGAGGGGAGAGGGGGGGGCTGCAGTTCTTGGCATGGAGGAGAAGTTTGGGAGCCCCCCCCTCCCCCTCCCCCAGCACTAGAACATGCATTCATTCCAGGCGGCGCGCTGCTTCCGCCCTCCTTTCCTATATGTCTCCCAGTCATATACTTTCAACAGCACATCAAAAATAGCCTCGCCAGTCGTCATATCAACGCTGATCGCCGATAGCAGCGAGCGGCTCTGCCTCTCAAGGGGGTTTTCCAGTGCGATCGCGGCCGGGCAGCCACACTGACTGGGTGAAAAACCACTGTGCTTTTCCACGGTGCCCCTGCCGGTTCGACACAGGCGCTCCTCTGTGCTGCATGCGTCCGGGGCCGGGGCCGGAGTCTGAGCTCCCAGCGTCCACGGGCTTTGATGTGAACGAGCGGACTATAGCGGAGCGGCTCTGTTTGGCGAAGGACAGACGGGGGCAGCGTGTGATGGAGTGATTACTGCACTCCCTTGCTCTCCTGTCTGCCCTTGGCGTGAATGCCCCTCTTCATCCAACCCTAAAAGGCACATTATGGGGCCGAGTAGAGTGGGATATCCTGGCCGCTGACCCCCAGAGCAGGAGGTCAAGGGGAACAGGGGGGCAGATGAAAGGCAAGTGTAATTATGGGCAAAAGACAAAAAGAAACCTTGTCTCCAAACAACTATTTTGGTGGGAGGTGGGGAGGGGGCGGCCAACGGTTGGAGGGAGTACAATTGAGATCAAGACATTTTCTCTGGCAAGTTATGTCCTTATCGTGTCCTCTGTGCTGTCATGTGCGGCCCAGGAGCGGCCTCTGATTGGCAGAGCGCTGCCTCTTATCTGATGGGCGATTGGCTCTGGCCCCGCAGGCACAGGAAGTGACAGTGTGGTTCCCACAGTCCCACCCCCGTGTGAAACAGACACCGATCAAACTGGGCAGAGCGTTGACGCACATGTGGCACACACAAGTCTGGGTGAGTGTCCGTCATTGTTGTGCGCATATGTGCGTGCGTTACACATCGATTCATTGTTGTTGTCTCTGAAACTTCTAATAAAAGCCGCGCATATATACGCTCTATTTATCACGCGTACACAAACTTTATTTGCCCAAGTAGGTGATGGGGCTGATAAAAAGGACAGAGAGGGTGATAAGTCATCATCCCGCCCTAAGGCTGATAACTGCTATCAGCCCAATTAGGCTGATTTGGCAGTAGCTGGACTGTCAATATGAGCAACCTAACTAAAAAAACTAAAAACCTTGAAAATTACGCCGATCTTAAGACCCACATAGAAACGGTGTGGCTCCAATGTGGATCTCAGACTCCATGTGACCAGCTGTGACATCAGTCATGTATAATAACAGACATCTATGATGATGTTGGTTAAACATTTCAAAAAGTATGAGTAGGTTCGGTGGCCTACTGGCAGTGGCAGTGTTGTGAGATTATCACTGGACAAACAGAATCACAACACTCTCTCTCGCACGCACGCACGCACGCACGCACGCACGCACGCACGCACGCACACACACACACACTGTGTATACATCTACGTATAATAACAGCATTCTAAGGTTGGCAAGAAATATTACCTCTAACAGTAGCCATGTGTTGCATAGAAAATATAGACTGCTGCCCTCAGGACGGAGATACTCCAGAATACAGTAAGGTCAGACTAAAAAGGTCCTTTGTCCATCAGTCGACTTTAAGGCTTAATCAGGAGCTTGGCCATAGGTAGGCGAAGCGGTGGACATTGCTCTTGTCTGTATTATTCTTATGTATGTAATCCTGTCTTTGTTCCTTTGCGTCAATTGTTTGTATATATGTTGTCGCAAACATGGCTGCTGTGTCGCAAGACAAATTTCAGTGTGAACTGACAATACACACACATACACATACTATATCATATCAATACATCAACATCAATACAACAAATGCATAGAAAGAGTACTCTAAGTAAGAACACACACACACACACACACACACACACACACACACACACACACACACACACACACACACACACACACACACACACACACACACACACACACACACACACACACACACACACACACACACACATGTCATAGATGGCTAGCCAGGCACCAAATTCAGAGTAGACTGACACTGGATATATATGAGTGCCAAGAGCAGAAAACATCTAGCAACGTTTTGACACTGCACAACAATGGCTGCATTACCAACAAGATCAAGGCCTGCCAGCAGCACCTGACATGTACTCAGACAACTCCCTCCCCAGTCCCCACACCGTCAGGAAATCCCAGAGGGCATTTAGTTCACTGGGGCAGTTCCTCGATGACCGTCATGTTAATCTATTTATTAAATGAGTGTTGTTGTTGCCAAGAGCAGTGGTTCTCAACCTGTGGACCCCCAGGGGGCGTCACCAAATTAATTTGGGGGGTCCCCAGATGATTAACTTAATGTGAAACATTGTTTTCTCACAGTAAACAAACCAACATTAATTTTAAGTGTATAGAGCGTATCTGCACATTTATAAAGTGACAATTTAAGGACTTTTTAATACCCCTAAAATTACAAATTAATCATTGGTCAAATTGTCAACTATTTAATCCATGACACTCCTGAATTACACTGTTAATTTCTAGAATCTTATGTCATATAACGCTACGTAAATATGCAAATCTTTCCCCCGAAGATGCCACTTTAAGAAACCCTGGCCTAGCCAGGCCTCCAGCCTCAATCCTGCCTGCATCAGCTGTCACCTATATGGCTTGATCCGATAAGGGCTGGGCTGGTCACACCAGCAAGCATGACAGCAATATTCCACACCAAATTCAATTAATTTGAATGAAATCGTTTGCAGTTGACCTCAGATGATGCGGGAGCACCAGTATATAGAGGAAGAAGCTGTCATTTTAGCAGTGACATAACCTTATTTCGTGCAATTCTGCTCTGGCAGAATATAAATTGAAACAACAAAAGCGGTTTGCAGCAAATGGTTTGCAGTCAGTCGTGAGGCAGGAGTAGATGGCATAACAACGTTTACTTAACTTGATTGTGTTAAGTGCTTTCTTCTGTCACGAGCAAAATGCTACAATACAACACAACAGCTGTTGGTTTCATAACCTACGAATGCTTACCTAATGCTGTGGTTCTCAATCTTTTCAGGCTGTGAGCCCCCCTCCCCCCCAATTATTTTCACCCCTCCCTATGGTGTTGGGGTGAAAATATATTAACCGTATACCTGGTTAATGCCTTACACGCTGTACCTGTTGTCAGTGTACCCCTCCCTATGGTGTTGGGGTGAAAATATATTAACCGTATACCTGGTTAATGCCTTACACGCTGTACCTGTTGTCAGTGTACCCGTTGTACATGTCTGTTTCCCTTTAATTCTCATATAAAGAGATTTCTGTATCTGGAGTTCCATGTGAGGCATGGCCAAAGATCTTCCACTCTGTGCACCACAATAGTCTCCATGTATACTGGATTATGGTAACCTCAGTGAGCTTGTGACATCACAAGCTCGCGATGTCAGTGCAAACTCAAAGTTGGGTCTGCTGGACCTGGTCTGGGGGGCCCCAGAGGTCCTTTGGAGGGTACCAAGGGTCACCAGCAAAATTAGTTAAATTAATACAGCGTCACAATCATTTTTACCACTTTAACTATACTAGCCCTTACCCGTTCAAAGATATGAGCTCTGAAATGATGTGCAGTGTGTGGGTTATGGGGTGCACTGTGCACACAGTATATGAGGGATGGAAAGTAACTTTAACTGGTGCTTACATGATAATATGTAGGAGCATCAATGTAAGAAATACCCGTTTCGTTTAATGGCTATAGAGATACTGTGTACCGATCTGCATGATTTTTGGACAACATCTGTAACAGGGCCATGACACTCCCCCCCACCCCCCGCCTGTGTGCGCGCACACACACACACACACACACACACACACACACACACACACACACACACACACACACACACACACACACACACACACACACACACACACACACACACACACACACAGCTGGTTAAACATGTTGCCTCATGCTAGATGCAGAATAGATAAGCCTCATGCTAGATGCAGAATAGATAGTAGATACACCATAAAAATGCTAATATACAGCATACGATTTGTGAAAGTGACAAACGGGCTTCACAGTTATGTTAGGTGTGTTCATATGCTAATGGTGATGCGATTTCAGATCAATTGCTCCAGCCACTGAGGAGAAACGCTGTTTCAGACAGACACTCAGACAGACAGACAGACAGACAGACAGACAGACAGACAGACAGACAGACAGACAGACAGACAGACAGACAGACAGACATTTGGAAAATTATATGTTTGATATTATACTTTGGCTATTGATTTTAGCTAAAAAGCATTTACTCAAATCTTTGCTTCTGGGGGGGTCCCTGACACAAAATAATTTTCAGACGGGTGTCCGCAGCCAAATACATATCATTTTGGGGGTCCTTGAGAACCACTGATATACTGACGTTTAAATACACAGGACCACTATGGAGTGGCATGAGCCATAAGTTTTTGTGTTATCACTAAGTTTTTGTTTGTGTTATCCTTTTAGCACCATTTTGTATAATCGTAACACTGTACCTTTTGCAAACTGTTTTCAATCAATAAAAAGAATTGTGGGCTAGTGCTCACTGTGGAGGCTCTCAGGACACGATATCTGACATCGTAGAGGTCTCTGAATCTCTGTTTGTCTCACATGAGTCATGACACAATGCTCAAACTGATATTGCGCAGGCACTTCTGACAGTTCTGCACAAAAGTGTCTGTTTTTCTGGAACAAGACCCACACTTTGGATCCCAGACCGATCTCTTCTCTACACAGCAGCAAAGCACACAAGCACACAACGCCTCGCGGTGCGAGGCGTTGTGTGCTTGTAGATCTGCTGTTTTCACTATTTTGTGCGACGGCCTTGAATGATTTGCGAAAGAACGTACAAATTTGGAGATACAAGATTTCCAGCCGACAACGACGATATTCTAGTGTTGTTGCTGCTCTTATACCACCATTATTACTGTGGTTGGTGTGGGCCAGACAGTAGCCCCCCGTGGGCCGCAAATGGCCCGCGGGCCGCCTATTGGGGAACCCTGGCTTACAGTGTACTGAAAGTGCACCTGAAGGGTGTTGGTAGCCTAGACTTAATGTTCTTGCATGATGAACGCTTTCTGTAAACCTTCTATGTTGGGGAGGAAACCTCATAAATATATCCAAAACCGTTACTTTTCAGGATTCAAATTCAAAAATAGCAAAAGTAGCGGATCTACAAACTCAATATGCACCACTTCATGTCATGTGTCGGGTTTGTGTATCTGCTGCTTTTGATGTTTTTGTGTGACTATAGGACTGACCCAGTGGTCCTTGAAGGGGTTCCAGGTGGTCTCCAGCTAGTAACTACTGTAAATGGACCTTTATATAGATATTCTCTCTTGAGAGCGTAAAATGAACTCTCAAGAGTTAAATTCATCTAGAAGTCTACAGTCACAATTAGAGAACGTAGAATAGCCTGTTCTCTCTCCTATGCATGGTACCACATCAATACAGCATGGAATTGTGGACAAAATCTTATCCAACGATAACAAAATATTGAAAGTTTTGGGTCTGAGAGGCTAAATGTCAATATCAAATGGTGGTCTGTGGCTCAAATGCAGAATAAATAATGGACCTTGATATGAACCACTGCTGTAGGACGATCAAGACAAGTAGGGCTGTTAATTGACAAGAACAACACAAACACAAATAGTTAAAACATGGATATAAGAGGTTTCCGCCTGCAGCTTGAAACGTGATATTTCAGGAGGTATGGCATTATACTCTCATGAGCATCCTCCGTTTTCGTCGAGTTAAATGGCAATCTGCCCATCTCATCACTATCAGGGGATGTGGGGACTGAAGGCATTGTTGGATGGTATGACAGGAGTGAATAGCTGACCACTCGACAGCATTATCTCTAACAGTTGACTGATTATGGACGGCTGTGGGCCGCGAGGTTGAAGAGCTGTTAGGCGTGATTTATACTTGGGTCGCGTGCTGGCTGGTGTCGGGCGCCGCGAAGCAGATCTACAAGCTCACAACGCGACAGGCTGCGACACACTGTGAGCTTGTAGATCGGCAATTTTCGGAGCACACCTGTGACACCTGTGGGCTATGGCCAGGTACTGAAGTGGGTGCGTGCGCGAGCGTGTGTATGTGTGTGTGTGTGTGTGTGTGTGTGTGTGTGTGTGCGAGGCTGGAGTTGGACGCTGGCAGGTTGATTTAGGAACCGTCCAAGTGGTGAGCACTCACTCCCCCCTGGCTGATGGATGGAGGTCAGGGAGCTGTGTCGGGGCTTCCCTGCCCACCCAGCGATGACTTTATTGGGGATAGAGGGGGAGTGGAGTGCTGCCTGCCTGCCACAGGCCGCCCTACCAGCCCAGGGCTCGGATTCCAGGGCAAGATTCATGATCGGCCTCAACTGGAATGTGGTCAAGCGAGGAGGAAAGGTGTGTGTGTGTGTGTGTGCACGCAAGCGTGCATGAGCGTCGTGTGCATGCATATGCCATGCGTGCGCTAATTCCTCGTGCTCGCTGGCGTGTATGCACGAGACGTGTTAGTCCCTATTCTCTTCATTCTCGGAGCCTGGATTTAGGACTGACACTTCGGCATGACTTAACTGTGACAGCAGCAAAAAGAAGTGAGCCCCCCACCAAAAAAAGAAGGGAGAAGAACCAGCATTAAGGCAGGAACATTGGCCCGAGCAGCTTTATTACCGCCAGAGATTTACACACTACTTTATTCCCCAACTGTCACTCGTAAAACTAAAAGAGAGAGCAGAGGGAGGGGATGATCTACTGCCACGGCCGCCATATGATAATCAAACTCCAACAGGAAATCAGTCTGAATGTTTGTCAGGGTGGAAACGGGGAGTACAGTGTCACACTGCAGCTGGACTCTCCTATGGGGAAGGGGGGTGGGGGGGGGGGGGGGGGACTTTCTTTCTCTTATCTCACTTTTTAGCTTCAATCTGTCTGTCCCTGAACCGCCTTTCACTAAATCTTCTATCACCCCCCCGCCCCCACACAATTCCGTCTAGAACAGTGGGGTTCCCGAACTTTTTCAGGTCAAACAGCCCCGAATTAATACGTATTCGGCCACAGACTTTTTCGAATATATATTGCAAAATGTAGATTGTATGGCGCTATTTTAAAATAGCCGATGTGAATAGGGTTGAAGTGGTTAAACTGATTTTGTATGTTATATTAACTAATTTAGCTGGAGCCCCCTCAAGGACCCCTGTCCCCCCCAATGCATTGATTGGTCGATTGAATACTTTTAACAGCAGTTTGCAAATAGTACAGAGGTATGACTTTATGATAATAGTTTTAAGGATAATACAAAAAGCCATATAGGGGCTTGTTTCCATTGTGGTCCTGTGTTACATTTAGCACATGAGTGCTTGACTGCACACGCACACACAGGCACTGTAGGCCTACCAGACACATCTGGGTGCTGTTGAATTATAGTAACATGATCACTTATAGTCATAGAGTCCACTATGCACTGCATCATTACAACTAGTATAAGTAGCTAAGATACACAGTAGCTTAACTCCCTGTAGTTTGTGGGCACAAAGGATGATACTGTAGCTCTAATGTGGCTGGGTAGCTTGACATAGCTACATCACTTTTCAACATCAAATAGCGCAACATATGAGTTTGTTTATTGGTGTGTGCCAATAAAAAAGTGAGTACTTTGTCCTCCATTTGAAATTTAGCTTTACCTTTTTGTGATTTTTACAATTCCTGTTTTCGAGACGAGTTTTGAGTCCATCACATCAAAGAGAGAATTCTCATCTGTGTCCACTTGTAGCTTTTACAAGGTCGTATTGTATGTTTTATTCACTTCAATCACTTGTGTCATAACATGTCCTCAGCCACATTAGGGACATAGTAGCTTCAACATACCGTAGCTGTCAACTTCTACTTAGTGAAGGTAACTTGTAGCATAGCTACTGATAGTTACTTATTTGGAGAGAGAGCTTTTAGAGTAGCTTTGTTACTTTTTTGATCAAGAATAACTGATTGATACACGGTAACAAGCTATATTTTTAGTTAGTAGCTTACCAAACATTGGTGGTACTGTAGTCTGACAAACAAACATGCCTAACATGGAGAACACAATGTTTCCTGGGTGATGTTTCTTGAAAAAAATAAAAAATAAAAAAATAAATCATGACGACTTGAGGAGGTATTTACAGAAGTGTCCCGAGGAGTGATTCTGAGAAAGTAGATAAGATGAAGCGATGGAGTAGTTCAATGAGGCATTCAGAGATATCAGACCCACTGATAGACTGCAAGATAGAGAGAGAGAGAGAGAGAGAGAGAGAGAGAGAGAGAGAGAGAGAGAGAGAGAGACAGAGACAGGGAGAGATAGTGCAGGTATGTGTGAGGTAGTCAGATTTTAGGAGATGCAGTTGGCAGGTTTTGTGTACAAGATTGCTGTTAGATTAAACGGTATCTTATTTGTGCAAGACAGATAGTCGCGAGTGCTATGCGGAGTCCCATTTGAGCAGCTCCTCGGGCATGTGTTTAGGGGACCGTGTGCCGCTGGTTTAGCCTCGGCTGGCAGTGCTCGCATGGGCCCCCGCCTCGGACTTGCATTGTAAAATCACATTGATCTGGCCTGACAAGGCGTTGAGACTTATCCCCGCAGTGCGAGCTTAGGGGTTGACGCCACCGGCTGAGCGGGATAGCGGCGGCGCGGATAAGATGAGGGCTGAGGCGAAGATCCTCCGCCGCATCGGCAGCATTAAGAGATGCGGGGAATCTAAAGTGTAAAATCGGCCTCTTTTGGCGATCAGTTGGGATTTAGCGCTGGTGTGTGGCAGTCGGCAAACGCCGCTGGGTTCTTTCGCCCTGACAGGGTAATCGCCCGGGAGGCTTAGCGCCACAGGAAGAACAATACCTCCCACTTCCTCTCATCTCATCTGCACGGATGATCTGCACAAAGTACACGTCCACATCCACATCGACCACATCTGCAGCACCCGAGGGAGAGACAGGGGGCATGACAGGCCCAAAGCCTCGAGGAAACGTTTAAGAAGTTGAACACGCATGCTAGCATGAAGGAATGTTTGTTTGTTTGTTTGTTTGTTGCTTTATATAAATTACGAGAATGTGTGAGCATGTACACATCTTTAATTCTGTATACAAGCATTTACATGAACATGTACAGCATGAAGGGCCAGCGTGGGTTGGTACCTGGCCACACACATACTACTCTACTACGGTTGTATGAAACTGCAGCCGAGATCCAGGGGGGGTCAGCTTTAATCTGGCTCAGGTTTTAGCATCTAGAATCCCTCCTGTTCCCATTAATAAGCACCCTAAATAAAGCCGTATCTCTGACACATGCAAATGAAGTGATGCAGCCGCGAAAAAAGAGATCAAAAGATGAGAGCGGCTGCTATTACAGTAATCTACCTCGGTTGAGATGAGAGGCTTTTATCTGGCCCTAAATTAACTGGCTGATCCACGGTCCGTCATCAGCCGCGGGATCAGAAAGTGTCAGGTGTAGCGCGGCGCTGCACAAAATGTGTTTAAAATGTAAAACATTAAAAAGGGGGGGGGGGGACTATTCGTGGTTTGCTTTATCAGCACCCTGAGTTACGGTAGAGTAAACTATTTTTATTTTTTCAATAAATCTTTCCATCTACAACAGTTTATATTCTGCACTATAGTGGCAGGTGTTCCAAGAAACCAAAAGCTCGCGGGGAGAAAAGGGAAAGAATTAAACCGACCGAGCTATGAAATTGGTGGAAATCTGGAATGGCAAAGATACATACAAATGATTCAGTGGGATAAAATATCGCTGGCCCCTGTCTTCGCTTTTGCACAAGGATTTTTTTTTTACTAGCGTTGTACTATTCTGTTTTTTCCACTGTATCTCTCCCTCCATCTCTCCCGTTTGAGGCTTTGTGGTTGGGCTGGCTGCGCAGTAACCTGAGATTCTCTCTCTCTCTCTCTCTCTCTCTCTCTCTCCCCTCTCTCTCTCTCTCTCTCTGTCCAGGTGCTGGGCTTCACCGACCGTCTGAATCTGTTAAGTACAGTCTCACTCCTCTCCTCTCTGTGATAAGAAACAGAACTCCCAATTTCTACCACACACACACACACACACACACACACCACACACACACACGTTCTCACATAACCGAGCCATTACTTTGCATCACCGAGGTTTATTTCCCCCGATAAGCTACACTGAGGAGCCATTCTCTCCTCTTTAAACACAGTGGAGTTGCTGAGGAGAGAGTGCCTTCAAAGAGCGTTTCTTTTGGGATGGGGGGGCATTTTGAGGCATGGCAGCCATTTTTATGGCGCTGTTTTGTTGCACTTAGCAGCATGTTGCCAGGTTTCTCACATCAGGCACGTGGCTCGCAGAAAACCACCCAATTGTCTGTGTTAAAAAACAATCAGGGGTAATAAAATGGCATGGCTCTACAAGATCGCAACCGTTAGGAAGAATGAGTAGGTTTTTACATGGATAAATCACTTAAGGACGCCAGTGGTGTAAAGCGAGTAAATACAATTACTTAAGTGTTGTACTTAAGAACAATTTTAAGGTACTTGTACCAATTTCCAATATTTTTACTTCTACCTCTAAACATTTCAGATGCAAATATTGTATTTTTACTCCACCACATTTATTTGAACACTTTGTAGATTTTGATTATTATTACCAAAACATAAATTTTTTGTACATTAAACACTTCAGCCCTATAAACATTTCGGCCATTTGAAAACAGCAGATTTACAAGCTCACAGCAGATCTGCTATTTTCAAAAGATTTTCGTACAATTGAAAACTTGTGAAATGGGAGATTCTGCATATGACTACTTTTACTTTTGGTACTTTAAGTGCTTTAAGTTCTACATTACAGCATTGATACTTTTACACTTATGTTGCAATGATTTTTTCTCTTCAATGTCTCGCGTTGCCATGGTTACCATAGACTTCCATGTAATTGTGCAATTGTGTAAAAAGTGCACGCCCATGCCTAGATGATGCACCACGTGTGTAGATGCTGTTCACAGCTTTCAAACAAAAAAATCCGCTTGGAAATCCGTTCAGGCATTCATGATTTATGGGCCATTATGTTTTCTTCAGATGTAAACAAACATGGCTGCCATGTTTGAAAGAATGGGTTGGTATGGGGGTTAAACATGCAATTTCGCGATCGCGATCATACATTTCTGGAGGTCCAAAAAATTTTTTTGATTTTTTTTTTTTTTTGAAAAAACGGCCCAAACTCGGGAAACTCGGGGTTGGCACAGCGTTGGTATCAATACAAACTCGGGAAACTCGGGGTTGGCACCAGATGTGTTAAGTAAACACACACACACACACACACACACACACACACACACACACACACACACACACACACACACACACACACAGACAGCAACGTAGCCAAGGGGTGTGACCTTTGCTCTGGAGGAGCTGCTAATGCGCTCAAATTACTGGCCAACAACTTGGAAACATCAGTTGGCCGACTGCTCAACAATAATGACATCTGCCTCAGAACATCCAATTAGCACCGCAAACGGCCACAAGAGGTCCTGCCTCTGGAGCGTGTGTGTGTGTGTGTGTGTGTGTGTGTGTGTGTGTGTGTGTGTGTGTGTGTGTGTGTGTGTGTGTGTGTGTGTTTACTTGCATTACTATACTTGTGAGCCGGGCCAAATGTCCAAGTATATACAGTAGTATATAGTCCAATTTGAGAAATAGACATTGTGAGGACCATTTTCCTGCAGTCCTAGAAAGAAAATAATGTTGTTGTACCACATACAGACATACCCAGTCGGAGGAGTGGCTCCACCGCACCATGGTATCAAACAATGACACACGTGCATGTGGTGATGTACTTTCTGACGTTAGTCTAGTGTGACCTTAGTCTAGTGCTCATAAGGACATCATGCTCATACGGACATAGGTACCTACACACAAAGCCAGACGTACAGTAGGAGTGGTTAGCACTGCTCAAAAACATATTTTAACCACTCTGTGTACAACTAGTAAGACACCCTAAGGGGGAGAAGCGACCTCAACTGCGCTGAGACCACATGAGACTGACACAATATCACAGAGATCGGTGAACAAATGCTATTGGTCGGAGAGTTTCTTCTGAACCAAAGAATGGCCGCGCTCGGCCAGGTTAGCCATTTATAGGTTAGGCAGTTAAAAGTTAGATTTATTATTAATTGCATGCCGGTCTCATGCACAAAAATGCATCGCAACGCGCCATGCTGTGCTGTGGCCACATGTTGTCAGCTTGTAGATCGGCTACTTAGGTTTTTTTTGGGGGGGGGGGGGGGGGGCGGGGCTTACGGTTAAAAAGGACATTCATAAAATCACCGTCCTAAAATGTTGTTGACATCTTCACAAGTCTGGTAATATGTGTTACAGTATGTGCATAATGTATGTGTTGTGGGTGTGTATACTGTATCACATGAGGCAATTTGTGCAGTGAATGCTTTTGTTTTTGTTTTTTTTTATAATTATTTTTTTTGGCTTTTATGCCTTTATTGATAGTATACAGTAGACTGACAGGAAATGGGGAGAGAGAGAGATGGGGAGTGACATGCGGCAAAGGTCATCCGGATCGGGAATCGAACCGGCGACGCCGCGGCAACCATGCCTTTGTGGCGGTGCCTATGTGGTATGCGCCTTGACCAGTAGGCCACCGGACGCCCCAATGCTTTTGTTTTTTAGTGCGGCCACAAGTGTGTGTACTGTGTATGTCTGTGAGTGTGTGCGCGTGCGTGGGCGTGTGCGTGTGCGTTATTGGTGTTGTGTGTGTGTGTGCGTGCGTGCGTGAGCATAATGTTTTACCTGCCTCTTTTGGCTGGAAACTGTCACTGTCTCTGTCTAATCGGATTGCGAGAACACCAGCGGCTAATGCAAGCTGCTGCCATCTAGTCCCCCCATTTAAAGCAGCACTGATCTGATTGCTGGAGTTTATTGGAAAATGGAGCGAGCTGGTGCGCATGGGGCTG
>NC_137815.1:35552709-35584154 GCF_963921795.1 Nannobrachium achirus
GTCTGAAACTTCAACTTCAACACAACCAAATATGCTAAAATCATCCTGGCCATATGCACACAGAGACAAACACACTCTCCTTGGGATATGAAGGAGTTAGACGTTAGACGTAGGGTAGATATTAAGTCCATTAAGTCCATATTGTCCAGTGTACTTGACAATACTGCTGGCCATTTTCCACAGTATACCTAACCTAACCTCGCTCTAACAGAAAATGAATGTTTGCTTTCTTTTTGGTGTTCAGACTGGATCTCCGCTAGAGGTAACCTCACATCCGCTTCTGGTTACCACAAGCCTTTGGTTATGCTAAAAGTTATTAAGACAAGAGTAATTAAAGGTTTATTAAGATTAAGAGATTTACTCATGTACTCATGTAGCTTCTTTCTCTGATAACTATAACCAGGTTCCCGTTTGAGCTGCCCACGCACCTGCACATGCATGGACATGCACAAGTGTACATGCATGGACATGCACGAGCGTACATGCATGGTAATGCACGTACACTACGTACATACATGCATGGACTAGACATGCACAAGCCTACATGCATGGGGTGTGTAGTGATGTTTCGATGTGCTGTGTTTCGAGTGTCCAGTAGTCCGAATCGCAGGTGAACGCTAACCTGCCGTTGCGGCTGAACGCTAACCTGCCGATGCTGGTGAATAAGCCTAAACCTTAACCCTAACCCTAGCCCTAACCGGAGTACTGGGGATTCGAAACTGCTGGACATCGAAATAGACATCGAAATGGACATGGACATGCGTGCCCGTGAGAGTGTGTCTACCTCGCATTTCGATCAAAAACAGGTACCATTCACCCCGCTTAGCAAAGCTTACAAAAGCTGCAGAGTGTCAACAGAGTGAAATAACATAATGTATAATGACCCTGGCTGGATGCATATCAACGGTCCATTGTGTGACCTTCTAAGTACTGTACTGTAGGCATACAAGTCTGTCAGATCAGCCAACACAGGGATGCTGACAGAACCCTCGCTAAAAACCCAAGGACAAAAATCCAGTCGTTCTAGACAATTTGCCCTCCTGGCCCCCAAACTGTGGAATAAACTTCCTGTCGCACTTAGAACAACAGACTCACTCCCTAGCTTCCGCCGTGGACTGAAGACACCTCTTCAGACTCCACCTAAACCCATAGCACTACTGTAACACTTCCCTCGATGACCACACATGAACCTAGACATCCGCACATGTAATAGTATATTTTATAGTAAATAATTGCACTGCAGTGTGCCTGATTTAACGTTCCACTCATCAACCGAAAGTCAGGCTCAGACAACTATGCGGGCACGATAGTTTTGAGCTTGCAGATCCGATATAAACCTGTCATCATCAACACCACAACATAAGCCTAGCAAGTTGGTTTTAAGCTCTTTTTTCCCCTTTAAAACGGGATCGACGGTGACGGGGTCCGTTTAGTAAAATCCAATTTTCGCTGTTTGTTTCCTGATGAAGAACACGCTTGTGTCTCCGTCAGCGTGTGCCGTGTGGAAGACAGCAACCGACTGCATGCATGTTACACCGACATTGGTTTGACACAGAAATGTGTGACTGCATCGCAATAGTTGCATTGGGTGATGTTACTCAGACATTGGTGTCTGGGGCTTTATCTGTGACAGCGCGCTCTTTTCTTTTCTTTTCATCGGCAACCATTCTGATGGCTTCATGCTTGCTTTTGTTGTTGTTGTCGGCTTGTTATTAATGTTAACACGTGTGCGAGAAGGAGGTGACGCTATCACGCTGAAGTGGAGCGAGGCGCTAGCTAAGGCACGCGGCCCCCCCTCAAAGGACAAAACGGTCGCGGCCGATTATTCGAATATCTTTTTCAAAATCGAATACCTTGCCCTCGAACTTACATTTTTTTGGGTCAGCCCTACTCTGCATACAGAGAATCCGAACCTTTCGCGCCAGGTTCCGGAAAATCGCGTATCAGGTCGAGTCGAGGCCGGGCACTGCACGAGATTACATACATACATACATACATTACATACACACTCAGAGATTTTTTGTTGACTCATGTAGCGTACGTGATGTCAGAGTCTTTTATGAAGTGATGTCACAATGAGTCAGCGCTTGCTCCGGAACAGCCAGATGTCAGACATCATCTCCGCATACGGAGATTCCAAACCTTTCACGCCGGATCTGCAAAACTGTGTATCGGGTCGGGTCGAGGCCTAGCTAAGAACGTAGGCAAAGGTCTGAGCTATCTATGTGCGAAATTTGGAGTCTGTAGCACCAACCATGTGCTGTCAGGGCTCTTTCATGGGATTCGGGCCCAAATTCCGAACCTTACGCGTAGGTTCTGGAAAACCGCATATCGGGTCGGGTAGAGGCCTAGCTAAGAACGTAGGCAAATATCTGAGCTATCTGCGTGCGAAATTTGGAGTCTGTAGAACCAACCATGTGCTGTCAGGGCTCTTTCGTGCGATTGGCCCAATTCTGCCTCGGCTTCAATTAGTAGTCAGGAATTACATACACACTCAGAGATTTTTTGTTGACTCATGTAGCGTACGTGATGTCAGAGCCTTTTATGAAGTGATGTCACAATGAGTCAGCGCTTGCTCCGGAACAGCCAGATGTCAGACATCATGTCCGCATACGGAGATTCCAAACCTTTCGCGCCGGATCTGCAAAACTGTGTATCGGGTCGGGTCGAGGCCTAGCTAAGAACGTAGGCAAAGGTCTGAGCTATCTATGTGCGAAATTTGGAGTCTGTAGCACCAACCATGTGCTGTCAGGGCTCTTTCATGGGATTCGGGCCCAAATTCCGAACCTTTGGCGTAGGTTCCGGAAAACCGCATATCGGGTCGGGTAGAGGCCTAGCTAAGAACGTAGGCAAATATCTGAGCTATCTACGTGCGAAATTTGGAGTCTGTAGAACCAACCATGTGCTGTCAGGGCTCTTTCGTGCGATTGGCCCAATTCGGCTTCAGCTTCAGCGTGCGAAATTTGGAGTCTGTAGAACCAACCATGTGCTGTCAGGGCTCTTTCGTGCGATTGGCCCAATTCGGCCTCGGCTTCAATTAGTAGTCAGGATTATTACCTGTTTATTGTAAATCGCTTTGGATTAAAAGTCTCTGCTAAATACCTAAACTGTAAACTAGAAAATGTGCAATTTGTGAAATTGCAAGTGTGTGGTTGCCCTGTAGTTCAAATCATATTTGAGTTTTGGGAAGTGAATTTCCATTATTTTGGGGGCTATGTTTGTTTACCAGTAAGTGCTGCATCTTGAGCATTGTAATGCATTACTGGGCTGATTTGACCTTGTGGGACCAGAGCCTGCTTTTAGTGTGTCAATGAACTAAATTCATCCAGATGCCTGGGGATCCCCATATATGAGTATACTCTAACAGGTATGGGGGTACTCTAACAGGGCATCTATAAACCCTAACAGGGCCTAACAGGGCATCATCTGGGAATGCCCATACTGTATATGGACATTTTATTTATTTCATCCTTTAATATTTAGGGGGGAATACCCATATATGGTCTCATGTGGTCTGTGATGTCAGTCATCTCCATATTTGGGAAAAGCTAAAATTGTAATTAAAGTCAGTGGGGAAAATTAATTCACTAATAAATTCTCTTAGCAAAATGCAAATTGCAAATTCCTGATGAAGCCGGTCGATTTGACATATGGCACAAGTGTGTGGCGCGAAAACTGTGAGAGGAGTAGGGGTCAAACTTTTAGTTACTCTAGAAATAGTCTCGCGTGGCCAGACTGTTGCCTCCGCGATTTGGTCAAATGCTCCCGGCATACAGTCTGGCAGACGGAAATAGAAACGGTGAGTGCGAGATAAAGCGGATGTGACGCAACCGCTCCCTTAGTGCAGTAGCAATAACATGTCCTACTGGAAGCGTTATGTCCTTTCAATATTTCTGGGGGCTTTATTTTGTCTTTCTCTGGTGTTATTGGTGTCACCTTCATGATGTTTTCAAACGTTTCATAAACTATACACTCATAACAATAATAGGCAGCTCGAATGACTTTGTCTGAGCTATTGTGTTTCTGTTATGTTTCCAATGGGACTACAGTTCAGTGCAGCAGTGGCTACTTCCGATACTCGCCGTTCGGGAGCTGCTCTTCCAGACTCTATATAGCATTCAGAGATTGTGGAATAGTTGTCTGGCTACGCGAGACTGCTCTAGAAACAGAGAATAAAGTTTCCCCAGGACTATAGTCTGGTTGCCCTGCTGGGCAACTACTGTACACTAAGGTTGCCCTGCCTGGCAACCACACTGACTATGTGTTGAAGCAGTCCAAAGAGTTTGGATAACAGTGGCTGATGTAAATAATAAATGTACTTAGGTGAAGAGTACTGCAAGGTACATGCATATGACATCCCGATTATGCAAGTAAATAGAATAACATTTGATATATATATTGTGGTTTAATAAATATGCCTAATTATTAAAGAGGTTATTTCTGCGATCGCTTTTAAAAATTGCTTGAGATAGGTAATCCTACATGAATTATCTATATAGATGGATGGATGGACAGACAGACAGACAGACAGACAGAAGAAATCTACAAACCAATCCCCCAAGAGCGGATCTTGTTAGCCATAATCTCCGGCACTGTTGACCCTATCCATGCCAAACTTTGCACACACACTCCTTGGCTGGCAAACCACAACCTCCGCCCCTCATTTCTCACATGCCCCTCTTCTAGCGTCACCATGAGGTTGCCGACCTGACGGTCACTTATGTCCCGATTAGGGAGTCTTACTGGTTACTGCCTATATGTGCATCACAGTCGCTGAAACAGCACTGGAGAATTCCTCACAGCCTGACAATTGAAATCAAGGTGAATCTAGGTTTAATGTGGCTGCTTCTTGCTTTTCCCCTGCCTCCATGTCCTCTTTACAAACCGCACACATCTTCAGATGTGTCTGAGGACAGAAGACTGCTAAAGAAGGACACTTTTCGACGTGCGGCTGCTGCTGCTGCCTGTCATTGTCTGTGATAATTTGATTCAGTCTATTGCTCTGCTGCTGTTGTATTGGGGCCCAAAGGCCGGGTGGTGAATTATGTTCAGTGACTCTATTTGGCTGTGGAATTGAAGGATGATATGAATCAGTGTCTTTTGTGTTGTGACTGCTGTTGAAAGTGTTGAGGTGTGACAGGAGGACCATGGGCCACAATGGAAACAAGCCAATTGTTTTGTGAATATCCATTATTTGTCTTTTTCTTTTTACATAGTGCTGTACTTTTACTGTCATTAAAATATTCAATAAATCTAAGGATTGGCTGTTGTATTGGTAACAACAATAACAGACAATAATATGTGGGCAACACCTCTTGGTGTGGGTATTCTGCTTGTTCAGTAGGTAATATAGGTACTCCTCTTCCTCTTTATCTCACAGAAATGAAGGCTAAATGCATGATCATAAAAACCTGTACCTGTAATCTGTACTCTTTTTTGGAAAAGATCTTCCTCCTAGTATAATCATAATACCTGATAATCATGTTTTAGAGGGGGAAAAAATCATGGCACCCCATCTTTAAATACAGCTTTCTTTCTCTACCTATGCTTGGTTCCAAGCTTCTGAATCATTCGGATGAATGAATTGTCCAATGGACATGCATTAGAATAAACAGTCTGTTTACACTAACATCATCCTTCTACTCAGGTAACGGACAAGGGGCAGCCAGATCTTATCAAATTGTGCCTGTCTGTCTTTAAGTGAATATCGTATTCTCTCAAGGTGAAGTGTACTAGTCATTTCATTAAGCCAGTGTTTAAATGCAGGTGCTTCCTCTTTTTTCCAATGAGTTAAAATCAGCTTCTTTGCTGTAATCAGACCATATGAAAGGAGATGTCGTTGTGAACTTGTCAAGTTGGAAATGGGGTCTGATGTGCCTAAGATAATTAGTATTGGGTCAGGGTCAATTTGGGTCCATGTTGTTAATCTCAAATAATGTATTTTGACTAAGTTACATGTCAATGTATTGCTATTGTTCTGCTATTGTATCCCTATGGGGGGTATTGCTTAGTGTTCCCTGATTTTGCTTAGCATGCTCAGAAAGCTTGCACAAAATTCAGGGAACATCTCCGAACACGGAGCCCATCAACGCCAAGATTAACTGTATTCCATTTATGCAATAAATGGTTACTCTACTTAAACGTCAGTGTTCCTGACTTAACAGTAGTATTGCCAAAATTACAAGCCAGACGCAACACAACAAAGCACTAGATTGAAAGAAAGAAAGAAAGAAAGAAAGAAAGAAAGAAAGAAAGAAAGAAAAACAGCAAAGTGCTTGAAAATTCCACTTTTAAAAGTACAGCAGTACAAAGTGTTACAAATGCCAAATGGATGCGACACAAATTTACATTGAGGCCCATAAACATTCAAAGCAACAATCTGGACAAACAACAGTGCAACAAACAACAATACAAAATAGAAAATGTATTCACTTACCCCATGCTCCTTGCTCCTTTTGAGTTCATAGTTCAAATCCAACTTCTGCAGTGTCGTCTTGTCTCCCATCTCTCTGAAAGTTTCACAATAATTAACAATTATTTAAAATAGACTTCAAGAACTGCACAGATGGCATAAAATAAATTTAACTTATGTGGTCCACAGTCCACAATGATAATAATAATGTTGCAGCCTGGGATTTCTTCATTTCATCCTAGACATTGTGAGCTTGTAGATCTGCCGTTTTAATTAGTTTGGGTCTCGAGCCAAAAGGTTTGGGAACCACTATTCTAGGAGGTTAAATGTTTGGATTGGCTGGAGCTAATAAAAGATTTCTGTGTGTACTGTATGTGAATGGAAGCTGTTACTATCATTTATAGGCCTACAAGTTTAGCCCTATACTACCTAGTAGCCTACAATACATCATTTGTAGCCGCAAATTGCAACACTAGATTTTATTTGAATCGGATGAATCTAGGGTTGCAATACCTCCCATAGGCAGCCAATGCATCAAACCGTTTTTTTTGCTATCTGATTGTATTAAACGACTTCAAACTCACCAATATTGGGGCTTTATGGAAAGCTTGCAGTATCCTCTTTCTATCTGCAAAGTGTTTGTTTCATAAAAATCCACCGTAGACATGTTAGGAGCTACTTTCTATCAAGAAATTGGCTTCAGGTGATTATTTTTTCTAAGTGCTGGAGTTTGGAAGGGCTTGTGGGAAGTCACTCAGCGGTCCTGTGTACCAACTGGTTCTAAATGTCACATAGTGCAGGAGGCAGCGGGACGCTGCGTAATAGAAGACAAGCGCTTCCGAAGTTCAACACTTAGAAAATAAACCATGTCTGCTCAGATTTCTTGACAGAAAATAAATCATAACAATTCTACGGTGGATTTTTCAGAAATAAAGCCCCAATATTGGTGAGTTTGACGTCGTTTAATACAATCAGATAGCAAAAAAACGGTTTGATGCATTGGTTGCCTATGGGAGGTATTGCAACCCTAGATTCATCCGAGTATAAAAAAATCTAGTGTTGCAATTTGCGGCTACATCATTTGTACATTGCTTATCTTGTATGAAATGTGTTATATCACTAAAATAAGTTTGACCCGACTGTACATGGTTTGGGTAGGCTACAAAATAATTCTAATCTTGTCTCACAATGAGACAAATGTTGAACATCTATACTATAATTTTGGAGATGTCTGAGTGAGTGTCTGAAACCGCGTTTCTCCTCAGTGGCTGGAGCAATTGATCTGAAATCGCATCACCATTACCATATGAACACACCTGACATAACTGTGAAGCCCGTTTGTCACTTTCACAAATCGTATGCTGTATATTAGCATTTTTATGGTGTATCTATATCTATTTAGCCTACAGTACCTTTTGTGACCACACATGTTAAGGGAGGGGCGCTGTTGTTCAGGCCATGCACAATCACACACAAACCCACACACACACACACACACACACACACACACACAGGGGGGGGTGTGCAGGCAGGCGGGCGGGCTGGGGGGAGGGGGGGTGGGTAGCCATTAAACGAAACGGGTATTTCTTACATTGATGCTCCTACATATTATCATGCAAGCACCAGTTAAAGTTACTTTCCATCCCTCATATACTGTATGCACAGTGCACATCCCATAACCCACACACTGCACATCATTTTGGAGCTCATATCTTTGAACGGGTAAGGGCTAGTTAAATCTTACAGAAAGAATGTGGACAGAGTTGGAACATCCCATAGAGAACTAAAACCCCAAGGTCACCAGTAGCCTACAGTATCTCAGTGGTTCTCAACCTGTGGGTCAGGACCTCCCCCTAGGCACATGTTGGGCACATGTTGTGGCACATGATTTTGGGGGGTTCCACAAATGACAATGAAATGACAATTTAAGGACTTTTAAGACTGTTTTAAAAAGAAGAAAGACCATTACTGCAGCAAAAGTAATCAACAACAAACTATATGCTATTATAAATTGTGTCTAAATTGTCAAATAATATAAGAAAGGCAAAAAGAATTGTGAAAATAGCTCACAAGTGTGAGCTTGTAGATCTGCTACTTTAACAACATTTAGCCTATTTGTGGAACCAAGTCACTAATGTAACTCCTACAATTCCAAGTGCTTATCAGAGGGAGGGCGGGACCGGGGGTCCACAGTTAAAAATATGTTTTATGTGTGTGTGTTTTCTTTTTTTAAATTGTCTTACTTTGATTCTCTTTCAATATGATATGTTTATTTGACTTGACTATATATTTGTTTTAGTATTTATTCTGCTAAAAGTAAAACTCAAATAAAAGAAGATGAAAGAAGAATAAAAATAAAAGAAGGTGACAGAATTGTGCAGTTTCTTCCAAAAGTTGTTAATAGCTAGGCTACTCAAAATCGCATTGCTATGTTAGCTCAGCAATTAGCTTATTAACAGAGAAGAGGTTTGTCCCTGCCTGCTTTCACTTGTTAATGGAACTTTGGCAAGTCCTAGGCTAAAAACATAAATAGGCCTAGTGGGTTATGGGCTGTATACGTTGTAACAAAATGAGACCTACTTACGGTTTTAGAGCATTAGTTTTTTTCACTAAAACATAAGTAGCCTGCTGCCCTAGCTGCTCTGCTGCCTACAAGGAGTGTGGTTCGCTCTCCCTCTCGTCCTCCGAGTCCGACCTTCCACTTGACAGGCAGTTATAGTTAGGACTGTCTGCGCCCAGCCAGCCATGTCTATGAGGATCTGACACTGGCCATCATGTAGGCTACATAATTGAGGAGAAACAGGACACGAGGAGAAACAAACTAAAGAGGTAGGGTATGTGCCATCATGAATGTTTGACAAAATGGCTAAAATAGACATTAAAGCTATCCACCTTTTTCTGCAAGAGCAGAAGTTCACGTCGCGTCAGATGCAACCGTTGTGAGCCCTACTATTGTCATACTTAGATACTTTAAAACACTGTAGGCCCTACTAACACTAAAGCTGTGAAAACCATAAGAATCTGTGATGAATATATTACCTAAGTAACCTCGAGCTTATTATTTATTTTATTATATTTTTCTTTGTATTTCTTAATTTTATTGTGATGTGACTGCTTTTTGACCTGTTCTTTGTATGTAATGTAATATTTTGTCAATAAAAAAAAAAAAAAAAATCCTCACTCGGCTGCGACACCGGAACTGCCGCACACCTGCGCAATGCACGATGGTCGATGTTGGAAACTTGTGGATATGCTATTTTAAAGCTATATGCTATTATGCTAAAATGGTTCAAATAGACATTAAAGCTATAGCGCAAACAATTGATTAATTGATTGAATTGACTTTATTAGAAGTTTGCATAGGGCTATAGGAAAAGGTACAAGACAGTAGGCTACAGTTCACTGATACAAGGTCAACTAAAAGGATTATGACGTGGGGTCCCTTTGTAGCCTACAGTAGGCCTAGTTCATAAATGACAGACAAAACACAGTAGGCTACTATCAATACTATAATACATATGGCTGCATATTCCAATTAACACATTTTAGGTGGTTATGTTTCTTTTTCTTCTGGACTAGCACTAGCAATGCAATCACTGAGAGGCCAACTAGGCCTACGTGGTAGCCTAGCCTACATATAGGCTATTAGCATTATGTTGCAGATTTAACATCTTCATATATTTCATAGATATACTTTGACAGCAGTATCAGCAGTGTTGGCTTCTGATTCATGGTAATTGGTGTTTTCAGGTAACCAATTAAAACCTCAATGCTTAGGAAACCGAAAATAGCAGCTCTACTGTATAAGCTCACATAATGTTCCCCTCAGAAAAGGAATTCTAGGGTTCAAGTGGTTAGTGTAACAAAGAAAGAAAATAAAAAGGTTCCTATCACGCATGGCCCCCCTGTAGTAACTCTGAGGACCCCTAGGGGTCCCCTTGTTGAAGACCCCTGGCCCTACTGTAAAAGCATTGGGTTCATTCACTTGATTCCTGAAGTGTTGTTGAAAGATGCACCACTGTTTTCTCAATTCAATTCATCCGTATTTTCCCACTGCATTGAAATATTTTGCACAAAATAGCCAACAAAAACAACACCTCGCAAAACCCTGATCTGTATTCTTAAAAGTGGGGTTTCTGAGTGTGTTTAGTTATTTGTATAATTTGTACATCATCTTATTCCACTGTAATCTATAATAGGCAGCCTTTCATTGAGAAATAGGCCTATAATATAAGACAAAAATAATTGCAGACATTCACAGATCAATCTAACATTTATTAATTTCTTAATCAATACTCCCTGTTATAAATAGATTGTATGTATGAGTTCCGCTCTCCCATCACCCCCTCCCATCCCTCCCCCTCCTGTCTGCCTCCCCTCTCTATGTACATAGTTTGGAGTTGGGGGATGTTCAATGGACTTTAGTTGACATTTTTAGGGGTTTTCTCATGATTTATACATATCTGCTCCAAACAGGCAGAAAATACAGCTCTCCTAAGCACCATTATCTCTGGTAGATATTAGTCACACAGACTATTAATGGCTATATATATTTTTTTTTAATATATATATATATATATATTATCAATATTATTTCAGTTGCTTTTTCTTCTTCTTTTTATTAATTTATTTCTTAATCAAATGATTCACTCCTTCTAGTTGTGTTCCGGAGTTATGCTTTCAAACAGCGTACGTCTAATTGGGTCAGCCAGCAGCCAGCGGTGCACAAGGTTCCTGGATCAATCCTATATGGACCGGTGGGGAAGTGACTGACCAACACTGGACTCACCCTTCCCTCTACGCCCACCACTGAAGTGCCCTTGAGCAAGGTAATGAATCCACAACTGCTCCCGGGTACTTAAAAGTATGACATATTCTTGACAATGTTACATTATATGAATTATTTCTAACTACATAGTATGGTGTCATTTTTACCATGTGTAATCATTACATCATCATTATGATTTAATACGTCTCCTTTCCAAACATGGCAGAAAATACAGCTCTCCTAAGCACCATTATCTCTATTAGATATTAGTCACATCACATAGACTATTCATTTCATCCTAGACTTTGTGAGCTTGTAGATCTGCTGTTTTCATTAGTTTGGGTCTCGAGCCAAAAAGTTTGGGAAACACTATTCTAGAAGGTTAAATGTTTGGATTGCCTGGAGCTAATAAAAGATTTCTGTGTATGTGAATGGAGGCTGTTACTTATAGGCCTACATGTTTAGCCCTATACTACCTACCTAGTAGCCTACAATACATAATTTGTACATTGCTTATCTTGTATGAAATGTGTTATATCACTAAAATAAGTTTGACCCGAGTGTACATGGTTTGGGTAGGCTACAAAATAATTCTAATCTTATCTCACAATGAGACAAAATGTTGAACATTAAATCTTACAGAAAGAATGTGGACGGAGTTGGAACATCCCATAGAGAACTAGAAGCAGTGCTCTTCCGAGCACAGGTCTCCACCAGGCCGTGCATCCTGGTGGTGCTACTGTATAATAGGCCAATGTAAAAAGGGTGGCATATGTTCTTCACCTTAGAGACCTTTCATGGCAATCGGACGCTGCGTGCATGATTTGAAGCATTGTGTTCCAAAAAATGTATTTTGCTAAAGTCTACCTGCTGGTGGCGCTATAACAGGCCAATGTGAAAAGGGTAGCATTTGTTCCTTGACATAGTGGAAATATGTGTGGCAAATTTCACGGTAATTGCAAGCTGCGTTGATGATTTGAGGCATTTTGTTCAAAAACGGAGTAATCCTGCAAACTTTGGAAGCTAATATTAGCCAATCAGGATGGAATATGAAATATCAGACGGATCAGACTTGATCACATGACTATAGAGATACTGTGTACTGATTTGTGTTATTTTTGGAGAAAATCTGAAGGAGTAATATCCAAAAATGTGTTTTACATAAGTCGGCCCAAAGGTGGCGCTATAAAAGGCTGATGTGAAAAATGCAGGGCAAAGGTTTATCCTTGGCCTCTAGGGAGTGCGCTTACAAAGTTTGAAACTGATCGGTGGAGTTATAGGTAAAACCACAAATCGGCCTGTTATAGCGCCACCATAAGGCTGATTTAAAAAATTTGAAGTGGCATTTCTTCCTCGACCTAGTGGGAACGTGTTTGCGCGATTTCATGATAATTGCACTTTGCGTTTGGAATTTGAGGCATTTTGTTCAAAACGGCTCAATCCTACAAACTTTGGAAGCCAATCTTAGCCAATCAGGATGGAATATGCAAAATCGGACACATCCGTGTCGATCACATGACTGTCGAGATAATGCCTACCGATTTGTAGGATTTTTGGACAAAATCTGTAAGAGTAGTGCACAGAAATGTGTTTTGCGGACATCGGCCACTAGGTGGCGCTAGAAAAGGCCCATTTGAAAAATTTAGGGCAGAGGTTCTAGAATGGCATCCAGGGAATGTGTGTGCTCACTTTGGCAGCGACCGGGCCAACGGCGACTGAGATTAGGTGCACACAAACTGCGAGGACACACGGACGGACGCACGCACGCACGGACGGACGCACGCACGCACGCACGCACGGACGGACACACGGACGGACGAAGGGGAAAACATACTCTCCCCCATGCCTTCGGCTGGTGGAGACAACTAAACCCCCAAGGTCACCAGTAGCCTACAGTATCTCAGTGGTTCTTAACCTGTGGGTCAGGACCTCCCCCTAGGGCCTGGGGTACCCACAATGAAGAAAGAAGAAGAAAGACCATTACTGCATCAAAAGTAATCAACAACAAACGATATGCTATTATAAATTGCAAAAAGAATTGTGAAAATAGCTCACAAGTGTGAGCTTGTAGATCTGCTACTTTCACAACATTTAGCCTATTTGTTGAACCAAGTCACTAAAAGTAACTCCTATAATTCCAAGTGCTTATCAGAGGGAGGGCGGGGGTCCACAGTTCACAGACCCTAGGGGTCCCGGACCCCTTGTTGAAGACCCCTGGCCCTACTGTAGCATTGGGTTCATTCACTTGATTCCTGAAGTGTTGTTGAAAGATGCACCACTGTTTTCTCAATTCAATTCATCCGTATTTTCCCACTGCATTGAAATATATTTTGCAGGACAAAATAGCCAACAAAAACAACACCTCGCAAAACCCTGATCTGTATTCTTAAAATCTGGGTTTCTGAGTATGTTTAGTTATTTGTATAATTTGTACATCATCATATTCCACTGTAATCTATAATAGGCAGCCTTTCATTGAGAAATAGGCCTATAATATAAGACAAAAATAATTGCAGACATTCACAGATCAATCTAACATTTATTAATTTATTAATCAATACTCCCTGTTATAAATAGATTGTATGTATGAGTTCCGCTCTCCCATCACCCCCTCCCTCCCTCCCCCTCCTGTCTGCCTCCCCTCTCTATGTACATGGGTTTGGAGTTGGGAGATGTTCAATGGACTTTAGTTGACATTTTTAGGGGTTTTCTCATGATTTATACATCTCCGCTCCAAACAGGCAGAAAATACAGCTCTCCTAAGCACCATTATCTCTGGTAGATATTAGTCACACAGACTATTAATGGCTATAACTTTACTTATTTTTTAAAATATATTATCAATATTATTTCAGTTGCTTTTTCTTCTTCTTTTTATTAATTTATTTTTTAATCAAATGATTCACTCCTTCTAGTTGTGTTCCGGAGTTATGCTTTCAAACAGCGTACGTCTAATTGGGTCAGCCAGCAGCCAGCGGTGCACAAAGGGTTCCTGGATCAATCCTATATGGACCGGTGGGGAAGCGACTGACCAACACTGGACTCACCCTTCCCTCTACGCCCACCACTGAAGTGCCCTTGAGCAAGGTAATGAATCCACAACTGCTCCCGGTACTTAAAAGTATGACATATTCTTGACAATGTTACATTATATGAATTATTTCTACATACTGTAGTACGGTGTCTTTTTTACCATGTGTAATCATTACATCTCATTATGATTTATTACATCTCCTTTCCAAACATGGCAGAAAATACAGCTCTCCTAAGCACCATTATCTCTATTAGATATTAGTCACATAGAATATTAATGGCTATAACTTTCACTTTTTTGCACTTTAGCTTTTTGACAAAAGTGTGAGTGTAAGTAAACTAGGCCGATGCCCAAGGGGAACGATGCCCGTTGGGAACGCATGCCCCTCCGCTTATGCAATACACATTGTATCCAATGTCAGAGCACCCGTGTTAAGCGTCATTCCCACCGGGCACGATAACTACAAAGATAACTATAACGTTCACTATGGTAATTTTTTGTGTGAACTCTGCCATCCACTTTCACGATTTTTAAAACTATACTTTTATAGTTATAGTGCTCACTGTGTGAATGTCCCTTTACCCGTTGTCAGGGCGTTTTATCGCAGTGCAGTTATCAACTTATCACGGTACTTGGAGGCCAGCCTGTGACATCAGTCAGTGGTGTGTAAAATGTCTGTAGGTCACATTACGTATATAGCGTAACACGGTAGAACACACCACTGACGTCAGTACTATGATGTCATGGAGGGGGCACAGACAGACACACACAGATAGACATGACAGATAAAGAGATTTTCATATATGGGCATTAAAGAGGTGGTGCCATGATTACCCCCCCCCCCCTCTAAAACATGATTATCAGGTTTTATGATTATACTAGGAGGAAGATTTTTTCCAAAAAAGTATACAGAAAGAGTTAAAATTGGGTTTTTATGTGGCCACACCCCCAGTTAATTAAGTATGCATGGATGTCATGGTTGGTGGTGACCCAGCTGAAGTTGGGTGAAGCCACACCCCACAGTGTTGGATGAATGGTAATTAGGGGAGGAGTTGATACTGTGATGTAATAAGTATGTGTGTTTTTTAACTGACACTTTTGACCACAAGGTGGCAGCCTCCAAGAGAAAACAAACAAATACCAAGAGAATACATAATTGCTCATAAAAACCACACCAGGGAGTCTGATGAAGTACTTTCAACCTCCTAGACACATGAAAAACAGAAAAAGTACAAAACTATGGCACCACCTCTTAAATGGAGCACAGACAGACAGATAGATACAGAGAGTTTGGGAGTTTTGAAAGCCAAGTTTGAAGTCAATCAGTCAGACGTTGCTGGAGTTATGTGCGAGACAGAAACACTTACAGTATGTGTGATGTGTAGTGGTAGGTGGTCCAGCATTAAAAACCTTGACTGAAAGCAAAAGGGCTGCAGGTTCAAACTCAAACACACTGACTGAGCAGAGGATTATAGTGAAAGAGAACCTAATATATGTTAGCGTCAAGGTGGCAAGTTCAATCCCAGACACAGTTGTTAAAATAATAGTAAAAAAGCAATCTCCATCACCTCCTGAAGGTTGCATTTCAACTATGTTGCACACTTGTTCAACTGAACTGTTGAAGATTACTGAGCAATGGACTAGATGCACAAGGGCTGACCTAATTAGCCTAAAGGTGGCCAAACAACATGCAAAGTTGTACAAAGAAACAGAGTGTTTGAGCTGTTGAATAATACAATGGAACAAGAGGTATAGGGGAGCTGACCTATACCCTTAAGCAAGCAAGCTCAATAGTTGTGTGGAGGAATTCCGGATCAATCAGGATGTTGACACGAAACGGTGTGGGAGAGACACTTTTTTGTATTTTTAACATAAACATTTATTTGCATGATGTCATGGGAGAAGTACATTAATATACACATGGTCACACACAGAGGTCAAGTAGTTCTGTGATAGACGCAGGGGTCAGACCGTAGCTATACACATGATGCTGTAGATAAGAGGGGAGCTTTGTGTCGTAGTTTAGACTTTAGAGCCAACCTGTACTCATAACAATAAATACCGGGCCAGCGCGCTTGCTTCTATACTATTCATATTGTTAGGACATAATGGATGGATAACCAGTTGTGGAAAAAGTTTTTTTAAAGTAAAAGTATCAATACTGCACTGCAGAAATACTCTGTTACAAGGAAAACCGGGAAAGCATCTGTGTCATTTTAGATTTTTAGCAATGTACTGTAGAAACACGTCTTTCACAAACATCTTAGGATTTCTAACAGTAGTTCTAAAAAATAGCAGAGCCGCGCTGCAAGCTTACCTTGTATATCTGCTATTTTAGAACATTATTGAAAAATCTTGAAAGTGTTTGAAGATGAAATTTGCGACAAATAGGAACCTTTGAAACACGTCCCCTTTGAAACTAAGTACATTTACTTAAGTACAATTATGAGGTATTTTCACTTTACTGGAGTATTTCAAAATGTCTGTACTTTTACTCCACTACAGTTTAACTTGAATTACTAGTTGTAGATTTTGATTATTATTGCAAAACATACATTAACCACTTCAGCCCTATATACATTTTGGCCATTTGAAAATAGCCTATACAAGCTCACAATGCATCGCGATGCTATTCTCAAAATATTTTTATATTTGAAAACTTGTGAAATGGGACATTCTGCATGGGACATTCAAATGATGAGTACTTTCTATGTTGGTAGAATGATGATGGTACTTTAAGTATATCATACCAATACTTTTGTACCTTTACTCGAGTAAATTTTAATGGCTGGACTTTGACTTGTAAAAGAGTATTTTCTACATTGCCGTATTGACACTTTGACTTTGACACTTTTAAGAATTTGAGTGTTCCATCACTGGTTAAAGTAACAACAAAGACAGTGGTGGACGGTGGGGGTTAAAGAGAAGAAGAGAGCGTCTGTGACCATACGAATGCGTGGGGTGTTCCACCGAGATCACAGCATACCAGGGGGAGAAGAGGAATATGGAGAGAGACAGAGGGAGGGGAGCAAGAAGATGACACATTTTAGCTCTGTACTAACAAAACCCTGTTTGATCTGACGGAGGCAGTAACTCACGTGACAATAAAATAAAACACCGCCTCATCTCGTCTCCCCTCCTTTTTCCTTTTAGCTTTATCCCTAAATCAATCTCGTCCGTTTCACCCATGAGCGCTGCGGTGCAGTGCAGCGGCCGCTGTGTTTTTTCTTTTTCTTTTAGAGGTCAGCGGAGAGACACACCAAATCCCCTTACTCACTGACTCACTGGGCCATATGATGCATTTCCGTTTGTTATACACAGTTTACATTAAGACTGGTATTAACCAGCTATATTAACTTAAATCCTATTAATATCGTGACAATTCTGAACTTCAAGCGACCTGGTATTTAAAAGGAAAAAAAACAGAAAGAGGCTTTTTTAGAAGTAAGATAAAACACAGTAAAAAAAATAAGCTAATCTAATTCAGAGAATTGAATTAGTTATTTGGAATTTAATTAACACTTTGGCTTGTACTGTGGACGTGTGCCTATAACATGTAACTCTGTGCTTGTTAATTCACTGACATCAGCTCGAGGAGAGTTTAAATGTGACTTTGTGCGTAGAATTTTGAGTCATGCTGTGTACGGTATATTGACATCATGACATGGGAGGTGAAGTTGTTGCTTGTTCGGTTACGATGTGGGTGTTCCTTAAAGTGTCTCCAATGTTTTCTTATCAACCATTGGTCCATTTGAATCTGTTTAAAAGAAACACATCATTTCCAGCCAAAACACAGCATCAGCCAAGTCAGCATTTCACTTAACCGTACACACATACACACACACACACACTGCCGTTACAAACAATACCCCAGGGAGGACATAGAACAGAGAGAGAGAGAGAGAGAGACAGAGGGCGGGGGAGAACAAAAAATGTGATTAAAGAGTAAGAATGGAGAGAATGGGATGTGTACGGAAAATCAGACACCACAGAGTGAGAGTGGGTGTCAGGGGAGTTCTATGAAGCTGTTGTGATAATTAAGAGGGACAAACAACATGCTTGAGAGGAGGGTAGTGTAGTAAACGCATTAAGGTCCTCCACCACAAGCTGCCTGCCGGGATCAATAATAGAGGTGGGACGTATCGAACGAATCGAGTCTTTTGAACGGCTCTTTGTAATGAACGATGGGATCTGGTTTGAGGTAGGGAGCCGTTCCTTTTTAATGAACAGTGGTGGGAAAGGAACTCAAATTCTTCACTTGAAGTAAAAGTATCAATACTGCAACGTGGAAATACTCTGCCACAATTTCGGAAATTAAAATGTACTTGAGTTAAACTACAAAAGTATTGGTATCAAAATGTACATAAAGACAAAGTACCAATAGAAAGTACTCATTATACAGAATGTCCAATTTCACAAGTTTTCAAATTAATAAAATGTAGGAAAATCATTTGAAAATAGCAGATCTACAAGCTCACAATCATCGCGTTGCACCATTTGAAAATAGCCGATCTATTTTCTATTTTTGAAGACGTGATTTGTAATTCTAATCAAAATCTACATAGTAACTAGTAACTAAAATGAGACAGTCTTTTGAACGGCTCTTTGAAAGGAACGGATCCCAGAGACCACTTCAAATATCCATAAATCCCATCTCTAATCAATAAGTCTCCCTCTATTCACATCATGGACAAACAGGAGCTGTCCAGCTTCTTCCTGATCGCTGACTGAGAGCTTCACTTTCTCATGCATTTACACAGTGGTTTTCAACCTTGTTCATATCAAGGGTCCATTATTTATTCGGCATTTGAGCCACGGACCACCATTTGATGAGATTTAGCCTCTTAGACCCAAAACTATGAATATTTTTGTTGTTGTTGGATAAGATTTAGAATTTCATGTTCTCTAATGGTGTAGACTTAAGTAGATGTTTAACAATAATTTAACTCTTGAGAGCGTAAAATTAAAACAAATGCTTACACAAATGGAACCATTTGACCATGGAAAATGGTTCCATTTGAGCACTCTCAGAGTTACAGACCTGTTATGTTCATTCAGGGCTGGCTCTTTATGTGTTTCTGGTAATATTATTGTCCACTTATTTTGTATGTCCATGGCAAAAATTTAATTTTGACCAAAATGTCCACCAGATGCCAGCATGGTGATGACCCTTGGCTCAAATATGTGCAAATAAACCAAAATTGTAAAGTCTATCAATAATGCATCCATGTAACATCAAGCTCTTATAATTTAGTAAGTATGTCAAGCTATTTAAAGATGTTAACATGATCCTAACTACATAAAACAAGTAAGTAAAACAAGTAATACCAATTGTATTCAACCTTTCTTCCTGCACATACATAATGTGCAGGAAGAAAAGTAGTAGTTCAGTTACATAAATGAATATGTAATAAATAAATGTCAAATGGCCCGCCTCTTCAAACCACTGATTGAATACATTTTCCAGCCTCCCCTGTGAATTGAGCTTTTGGAACCAAACTAGGACTTTTATCCATTTAAGTCCTATTTTATATTAGGATATTTTGAAAAGATAAAATGTACAGTACATACAGTATTTGCCTATAATAGCATGTCCAAAAATTGTGAGGCCGGGGTTGATTCACTATACTGACTTTAACTAACTTTGATACATTTGTATTCTCATTAATGGGCAACCTCATTCTTCATGAGGATGGTACAATTGCATGCAACAATAATTGTATCTACAGTATAATATACTGTACAGTACAGCGTAAACTGCTGACAGCAGAATTCCCAGGCAGACACCTGTTGAAGGCACAGGAACAATGCGGACATGACCAGAAAAGAATGGAGGAGACAGAAGAAGAGCTAGCAGGGACAGATAATAAATAAAGACGCCATCAGACAAGAGAGAGAGAAAAAGGAAAATGTTGCCCATACCGAGGAACTGATGACAGGCAGAAAGAGGAGCACTGATAACCTTGCTGGCTTAAAAGCTTCCTCCGGAGCCTAATCAGCCCTCCCAATTACAGAGACGAGCTCCCGATGTCCCCCACCCGAGCTCCTGATGTCCCCATCGATAAACGACATTTATTAATTAAAAGGTCCCAATTGAATCTGTCTCTGATGGACGAGCCTCTGGACGATTAGTTACAGGGCCTGACGGAGCTGTATTTCTACATGATGGAATCTGCTCCGTGGATAAAGTGAGGGCGGACGTACGGGCCAACGAACCCCATTCAATGTCAAGCTGGAATGCCGTGCACAAACAAATACAGGACAACAGAAATCACCTCACACAACTTGTACCTGAATGTATCTTCTCAATGTTTTGTGGTATGAAAGCATGAATGCATATCGTCGTTGTTGGTTGGAAACCTTGTATCTCCAAGTTTCAAATTTCTACGTTCTTTCGCAAAGTAAAGCCCTGCTTCATCGTACAAGGCCATCGCACAAAAGTAGTGAAAACAGCAGATCTACAAGCACACAACGCCTCGCGGTGCGAGGCGTTGTGTGCTTGTAGATCGGCTGTTTTTACTAGTTTGAATCATTTTTAAATGATAAATGCAAAACGAACGGTTTTGGACATACAAGGTTTTCACCCAACAATGACGATATTATGCATTCAGAAGTTGCACTTTTCGTGCCATGCCAGGACACACCTGGCACTCATTTGGAAGTTGCATGCATTTGGGGGGGTGGGGGGAGTTTTCTATTTTATTTGACTGTGAGTATAGAGAGACAGGAACATGACATCCCATGCAACAAACTCTTGAGAGTGTTCAAATTGGAACCAAATGGACCCATTTGGTCACATTTGAAATCTCAGGTTTATAGACCTGTTATGGTCATTTAGGCCAAGTTCTTTGTTTCAAAAATGTCCACCACAAGCCGGCCTGGGCGAAGACCTCTGATTTAGAGACATGGGTATGCCATGGGATGCTACAGTATGTATGTAGAAACATAGCACGGCATGGCATGGCTTGGCTTGGCTTGGCTGGCCCTCGGGGAGGCCCTGGAGGATCAGATAAGACAGTGTTCCCACATAAGGTTCAAATTGACAGTTGAGTGCCTCTGGAAGACTGATGGGCTTGGGACAGAGATTGGGGGGCGGGTCCCTTATTCTGGAGGCCCCTGAGGTATCCCCCCCCCCCCACCCCCGGGGACCCTTAAATAATTAGACTGACCCTGATGATACTGATTGACTGCTTGATTGGCCAGAAATCAACCATTGGTGGCCACTCACTGAAAAACTGGACAGTTTTTTTGGTTCATGTGAGATGAGAGGGAATGCAAATGGGACAGAAATGCAACGGCAATGCATGGCTTGACTTGGACGTCCTGCGTGGTTCTGTATCTTGCTGTCTGTAATGGGGCGGTAGGGAGGCGGAGACCATTGTTAATTCCGTCGACTAAAACTATGGCGGAAAAAGGCGCTATATAAATGCACCATTTACCATGGTCTAAATCGGGACCAGCATCGGACCCCCAACTGTGGCATTGGGTCGGGTCAGTGTCATCACTGAACAGGTCCAGCATGGTGTGTGTGTGTGTTAGCGATAACGATGTGATTTCTGTTATCCCATGATGATAGTGGAGCTTGACAAGAGAGTGATTTGTAATTAAACTCTCTTGGGATGTTCTCTTCATCGACAGAACCAGATTATCAGTCATAGTGAGAGCTATGGCCCTGGTTGGTTCCCACACACACACACCTCTATAGTAACAACATATTACAGAAAGGTCAAAGGATGAGGTGCATGATGATGAATGTATCATTCTAGAGAATTGAAGGGAACACCTTATTTCCCCCCCAAGTGAAAATGAGATTGGCTAAATTCTATTTGTCGAGAATGTGACAATAAAGGATTATTTACAGCCACTTGGCTGTGACTGTGTGTCCTCAGCTGAACTGTGTCCATAGAGACAGCTTCATATTTACGACTAATGCCTTGTGAATGTGAAGCCCCCTGACTGTCCTACATGTCCCCTTGCCTCTACACCATGGCTGCTGTACTGTAAAGTATAACTTGTACATGTACTTAAGTACAATTTTGAGGTGTCTTTTTTTTACTTTTCAATACTTCTACTTCAACCCAACTACATCTCAGAGGAAAATATTGTACTTTTACCCCATTCTAATTATATGAAACCTTTAGTTACTTATCACACACCGACACGTCGGTATTATATCAGTATCAGTAACATGGTAAGTATCATGTCAGTATCATGTCAGTATCATGTCAGTATCATGTCAGTATCATAGTCAGTATCATGTCAGTATCATGATCAGTATCATGGTCAGTATCATGGTCAGTATCATGTCAGTATCATGGTCAGTATCATGTCAGATATATCATGGTCAGTATCATGATCAGTATCATGGTCAGTATCATGTCAGTATCATGGTCAGTATCATGTCGGTATCATGGTCAGTACCATGTCAGTACCATGGTCAGTATCATGTCAGATATATCATGGTCAGTATCATGTCAGTATCATGGTCAGTATCATGGTCAGCATCGTGTCAGTATCGTGGTGAGCATCATGGTTAGTATCATGTCAGTATCATGTCAGTATCATGTCAGTATCATGGTCTGTATCATGTCAGAATCATGTCAGTATCATGGTCTGTATTATGTCAGTATCATGTCAGTATCATGGTCAGTATCATGGTCAGTATCATGGTCAGTATCATGGTCTGTATCATGTCAGTATCATGGTCAGTACCACTACCATGGTCAGTATCATGGTCAGTATCATGGTCTGTATCATGTCAGTATCATGGTCAGTACCATGGTCAGTATCATGTCAGTATTGTGGTGAGCATCATGGTTAGTATCATGTCAGTATCATGGCAGCTAGAGGTCTTGCTCAAGCACACTTTGATAGTAAACCAGGGGGAGTTGGGGATTGAACCGGGCATCCTGCTGCTACTGCTGCTGCTATGGGACACTGAACTACAACAGGAAACAGCAGGTATGCCACCTTATGGAAACCCGGGACGGCAGTTATGAGAGTTTTTCCTTGCCTGATTTAGGGTTTAAGGACAGGGGGTGTCGTTTTGTTTTCTTGTTAAATGTGGGCCCTTGTAAACCCATTAGAGACTCCCAACAGCGATTAAGTGCCATCCAAACAAATGTGACTTGACGTGTGTGACATTAAGTAGCAACAATGCAACAACACTGTCAGATGTGTTCAGTTACGCCGTGTCATGAGATCGAAGCGCTGTGTGTTTCTGATGAGGCGTGGAGAAGTTTGCTGTGTTATGAAATGTGTCTCTTATCTGAGAGGGCATTGTATTTGGAGTTTTCTTATGAGAAGATGATGCTTTCAGCGTCGCTGCAGAAGAGAAGAAGTAAATCATTCTGTCTGTAGACACTGGCTGTATTATCATTGCTTTTAGCCTGAATACCCAACCTTTCTTTTACGTTTTCATCCATTTTAGTTGACGGGGAATAGAGGCTCCTTGTTTCACACACACACACACACACACACACACACACACACACACACACACACACACACACACACACACACACACACACACAAATACATGTTCATACATACTATCCTTATAACTGAGAATTGACCTATTAACCTAGTACACGCTGTCATGTACATTTCAGTCACGCACATTATCATCACACCAACACACGCACACGTTACACTGTCTCTTTCTCCCTCTTTCCTTTCACTCTCTGCTGTCCCCTTTAGCTGGTCCTCCTCTTCCCTCTCTCTCTCTCCAACCAAACACAAACAGAGACACACACGGTGTTGGTCAGACAGACTAACTGGCTCTCAGGCTAATTGAGTCGGGTGTGTGTGGCCCCGCGTGGCCCCCGGCTGACCCCTGTGTAGCCGGGGACGCCACTGAGCCGCGGCTTTGATACATTTGATACGGTTTAAGAAAGGAATGAGGACCTTAAGCCTGTTTACATTTGAACTGGATTAGTATTGGGGTGACAGTGCAGGAGAGAGAGAGAGAGAGAGAGAGAGAGAGAGAGAGAGAGAGAGAGAGAGAGAGAGAGAGAGAGAGAGAGAGAGAGAGAGAGCATGACTGGAAGTATGGTGGAAGTTGGGGTGGGAAGATAGAAAAAAGGTCAGTAACCAGTGATGGAATAAGTACTCAATTTCTTTTACTTAAGTAAAAGTATCAATGCCCTATATTGTAGAAATGGTCTGTTACAAGTACAAGTTTTTTCAAAATGAGTAAAAGTACCAACTTTGCGTGTACAACCCGCCCTCCCGCCCTGTGTATGGGGGGAGGGGACGGGGGGCGTGGACGAAAGCGTGAACGTAACAGTTTCAGGAAGTAAACGAGTTTGTTCACGGCAACGAGTTTGTTCTTTTGAATGACCCATCACAAGTGTGTGGGCTTGTACACTCACACAAGGCCTATAGATGGGAATGTGCATTTACCCAGTTGGATCCTGAGTGTTAATTTAACACAGTGCGTAAACCGAATGGACCCAATGGAACCCAATGGAACAAAGACTCAAGAATGTTCCAGACTCTATTGTGTGTAATGTGTGTCTCCATCATCTTGGCCACAGATTTAGTTTGCGCTGCTGTTGTTTATTATGGGTATCATACTATTATGTATTTGTAAAATGGTTCCCTGTACATTACTGTAATGGAGTGACTGAAAACCGCAGAAATATGATCCCGCTCATTCTTACTCTCTCTCCCTCTCTCTCTCTCTGTCTCTCCCTGTCTCTCTCACCCTCCCTCCCCTCCCCTCCCTTTCCTGAAGTAATGATTTGATGTTGCTAATGGCTTCCTAAATTTTGTAGAAAGGGCAGAACCAGCGCCGTCTAGAGTTTCAGTCTTTGGAGGGCTGCCAGACAAGGGGGGGTGGACGGGTCAGAGATGGGGGTTGTGTTGTGTGTGTGGCTGTGGAGGAGTTTAGGGGGGATGTAGAGGGGCTGGTATAGAGAGATACAGAACCATCAGCGCAACTCCTGTAAAGCCAAATTTATGCTCTGCCGAAAATAGCAGACCCTACACGCTCACAATGTGTCTTTTAGTTTTTGTCTTCCTGAGCCAATCATTTGGTGACCGGCGGAGACTCAAACAGTCTCTTACTGACCAATGACCCGGTCATTAAATTATTGTCTCGGGAATGCAACAAAAACTAAGAAATCTCCATGAATTCAAGGCAAATATGTTATTTTTTGGGGTGAACTACTCCTTTAACAACGTTGCCCCAGAGTCCCTATTTCAAAATGTGACTATTTTTCAAGATTTGTCTAAAGTTTTCAAAATCTTTTGACAATAGGCCGGCTATAAGCATGTAGCATGGCTAGCTTTGAATAGCCGAAGTATCAAATATATAGGGCTCAAGTGGCTTAACAAATTGACATGCTATATATTAGATATTTGATGTGTACTAGTGGCTTCCATTCTAAAATGTAATATTTAATATTTCCCCTGGTTCTGACCTCCATATGAGAGGAAGTACCCCCCCCTCTCTGTGCGCACACACGCACGCACGCACGCACGCACGCACGCACGCACGCACACACGCACGCACGCACGCACGCACACACACACACACACACACACACACACACACACGTCACACACTCACACGTCACACATACACACGTCACACACTCACACGTCACACAAGTCTTTTGTGATTTATGATGACAGTGGAGACACCAATATTTTCAGTGTTTTTATGGGGCGATTTAGACAATAAAAATAATTCATCCCCACACACAAAAGAGCCACAACTAACAAATCTGAATTGTCATGGGTGTTTTCGCGAAGGCTGTAACTAAGTGAGCGATAACATTTTGCCTTGAGGTACGTCTGGCCACAGCAGCGCCACACACACACACACACACACACACACACACACACACACACACACACACACACACACACACACACACACACACACACACGCACGCACTTTCACAGGCACACACACACACACACACACACACACTGCCCCGGTGTGCTTCCACTAGAATGGACAGTATTGTTGGAAACCCTTCATTCCTTGTGTTGTGTGTTTTTGCGTGAATCTGTCTGCGTACGTATGTAGGCTGCGTAAAATCTTGTTTCTTTTAAATTCCTGCTCTCGGTATATGTGCTTGTGTGTGCACGTGCGTGTGTGCATGCTTGCGTGTGCATGTGTGAGCGTGTGTGTGCGTGTGTGTTTGCTTGTTTGTCACATGATGTCCCTGTGGCAACCCCTAACTAACCGTGCAGGCGCCAGTGGGAGGGGGTGGGGGTGGGAGGTGGGGTAGGGGGGCTGGGGGTGTGAGAGACGGGCATAAGAAGTTAGAGATGGGGGGAGGGTGGCTATGGAGCCACGGGCGGTGGGGGAGGGAGGGGAGGCAGGGGCGTCAATTGGGTATGGCATGGGTATGCAGCTTGTGGCATGTTTAATAACATGCTAAGTTTAGCTGCACTTGAACAACCGTTCCAGGCTGCCATATCCAGCCCAAGAAACCGTAGAAACCTGTGTAAAACTGAAAAAAAAAAAAAAAAAAAAAAAAAAATATATATATATATATATATATATATATATATATATATATACATTTATATACATTTATATATATATATAGTTTTTTTCAGACATTGTGAAAAACGCCTCGCGCTGTGAGCACGTAGATCTGCTATTTTCACAATAGAACCATGTTATACAAAATGTAATGCCTCTTTTCCATGAGGACCATCTTTGCCATACCCTAGCTTTTGCTGAACTGACGCCACTGAGGGGAGGGGAGGAGGGGGGCACTCCGGAGGACTCCTGTCACATGGTGGACGTGTGCTGAAGCCAGAGCTCATTCAGACAGTCAGAGAGCATCAGTGGGAATCAGACCCATGTGACCTGCATGGCAGAGCGTTGCGTAAATACTGTAAGCGGCAGCTCTCTCTGCGGCCGGTCTCGCTCCTCAAGCGCCGTTCAGACCAACTCCGTAGACACGCACTCTAAACCAGTGGTCCCCAACCTTTTCAGGCCGCGACCCCCAAAATAATCATATTTTAACTGGGGACCCCCCCCCCCCCCCAACCCTGATGAGGCACTAAGAGTTGAGGCATTACATTTTGTGCAACACGGTTCTATTGTGAAAATAGAAGATCTACATGCTCACAACGCCAAGGCATTGAGAGCATGTAGATCGTCTATTTTCACAATTTCTGCCTCTAATATTTAACAATTTGACTAATGTTTAATTTGAGTCGTTTTAGAGGTGTTAAAAAGTCCTTAAATTGTGACTTTAGAAATTTGCAGATATACCCTCTATACAGTTAAACTTTAAGTTGGTTTGCACATCAAGTTAATCATCTGGGACCCCCCAAAAATAATGTGGGGACCCCCCCCCTGACCCACAGGTTGAGAACCACTGGTCTAAACACATAGAACGCAATTCTGTCCGCCTCCAGTCCTCCCCCCCTCTCTAACAGCTGTCTGTTGATTGAACAGTCACTCTTGTCACCCCTGTCATTTCCACAGCCACACCCTACAGTATATACGCAGAGCAGCGCTGCTTTCATTGGCTTCAAGAACTCACGCACGCACAAGATTTGAATGAAGTCAGTTGAGATGGACTTTATTTAAATTAGGTCTGTCCTTGTCAGTCCGTCCGATGTGGGACATCAACGTGAACTTTTCATATCGCACTAGACCAGGGGTGGGCAACTTTGATGATGGCGAGGGCCACTATATTTCCACCTTCACTCCAGAGGGCCACATCGCATATTGCTACGTCCTACTTTGTCATTCTAGTATCTTATACAAAAGAAGCAAAAATAGCAGATCTACAAGGTCAAAACGCATCGCACTGCGATGCGTTTTGAGCTTGTAGATTGGCTATTTTTGCTTCTTTTGAATTGGAATCCTGAATTATTTTTTGTTATTTTTTAATTGGAATCCTGAAATGTAACATTTTGATTTAATTTCAAACACATTTAGTTATATACTAATGTTAACTTGAACCTAAATACAAATACACTGGACATAAAAAAAAATACATTTTAATACTACGTATACTAGTCATTAAGCTAATAATATAGACTGACAGAATTAAAGCAGGTCATGTTTGGAATTCTAACAGCTGAAATCAATAATATATCAGTATTCCGGTATTACCTGCGGGCCGCAATAAGTGAAGGTGGGGGCCGCATGTGACCCCCGGGCCGCCAGTTGCCCATGTATGCACTAGACGGACTATCACCCAAGTCTCCTCCGTGCATTCATTCACACGCATCACGGACTTGGTCCGAATAGCCCTATCAGGGTGGAGGGCGGTTACCGGCCCACCGTGTACGGTGCAGGGGCATAGTTCTGCCGATTTAAAATGACTCCAATACGGAACTAAAACGTCCTATGATTGGCCGCTAGTTGCGCTGTTTTCCCCCCCGGCCGATCGCAAAAAGAATTGCCCTCCATTGGATCCCATTCATTTTCCCCTTTCGTTTTCTAACCTTAATTAACATTTTCATGAATACTGTATGGTTCCTATCGCTAGTTAGGGTTAGGGTTAGGGTTTCAATCACCATCATATTCGTTTTGTCGAAATGTGGTCCAATGTATTTTAAAATGAATGATAAAGTTGCGGGGGGCGTGGCCAACTAAACTGATACCAGCCGGCTGTGTTCTTCTTCGTGTGCTGTATTTTCGGGAGGCTCCGACCACATTCTCCATGTATCCCTGCGTTGCACGTGACTGTTGGCAGCCAATAGCATCTCTGATGCCTTTTACAATTCTATGATGGCGACACTCATTCCAAGGGGTAGAAAGGGCCATTTGCGCTGCATAGAAAACAATGCTTCGCTTCGTGCCATATTTTTTCTACAGTCTATGGTACGGTGTGAGAGGACGCACTCGCTCTGATTCTCAGCGCCGGGGGGGGGGGGGGGGGGGGGGGGGATGCAGGGAAATTAAGCGATCGGATGTGAGACCTTGACATTTACGGGAGGGGGCATTACAGGGATGACTACGATGACTGTGAAATGGATGCTGAGGGACCTTTGGACACAGATGTGACATGGTGACTGTCTGTCTGTCTGTCTGTCTGTCTGTCTGTCTATCTGTCTGTCTGTCTGACTGTCTGTCCTGTCACTGCTGCTGGACCTTTTTGCCGGTTGTTGGAATGCCCGGGTGCCATTACTGATATTCCAACGTATAGGCATAGGGCGGTAGGCCAGAAAAACACACTGGAAGTATTCCAATAAAGGGAGAAATCAAGTTGTTGCAAACAATGTTTTACTGATGATGAGATGAATAAATAAAGATATATTTTATAATTATTTATATATAATGAATAGATATTAATGTTATAAAAGATAAACATTTTGGCAATTAGACTCTGTTAACAGTAAACGTAATTGATAGTTGTAGGGTTAGGGAGAACCCCCCATAGAGTCTAGAGCTGGTCGTGCGAGTGCAGATGACCTCCTTCGTACTCTATCTAGACGATTGCGACAAGGTGGAGTTGGGGATGGTAGAGGGTTGCTTGTTGCATTGATTGAAAGAGAATGAATAGGGACAGTCAGTGGCGTGATATTTAAAACTCGATCGGCTGACTGCAGATGGGCTAGATAGTGCATTGTTGATTATATGCTTAAAATCCATAATGCCATAATTGTAGAAACGCCACACTAAGGCTCTTAGTGAGTCAAATTCTGTAGGCGAAGGAAGATGAGAGTGTATCACGAGCATGGAGTCACAAGGGGGGCTAGAAGTGGGCTGAGTTATAGGGCCAAGGTGGAGGGGGCCTTTATGTTTTACGTTAGTGTATTGTTATATGAAATAGACGACTAACACAAGCTGCAGACTGCGTTGAGGACTTGTGATGTATTCTTGAATAGGTAGTGAATAATGAGCTTTCTTTTTATATTTTTTTTATACTATTTAATTAAGTCACGTCAAAATAGATTTGGATGGGTTCTGGCACTAAATATCTAGATGAATTGGTTGTGTGGTCACATTCAGCATGAATAGTGTTGAGCACCACTGACATAGATAACAGTGTTTTCATAACCTTAGATAGGGATGTGAAATGTAGTTCAAAGACTTGCACAAATGTTCACGATTCTTCAGCAATAGCAGATCTACAAGCCACTCGTGCCGTGCTGTTAGCGTGTATAATACCTTTTTCATCCAAGCACCCCTGAGTAGGTGCATGTATAAATCTTTCCCCCTAAGATACAGTATCATACTGTATATGTGTCACAAGGAAAACAAGTAGTTTCCATTTCGACAGATTAAAAAAGATACTTCATAGTTGACTTCTAACCACTTGAACCCCAGCATCTCTATTTTGGGGGAACATTCACCAAAAACGCCGATCTACAAGCTCACAACGCATGAGCTTGTAGATCTGCTATTTTTGCGTAGATTGTCTATTATTGGCATAGATTGTCAAACATTGAGAATCCTGGCGTGGACGGGAGAAAAAAGCAGTCCAAGTACAGAGCCAACTGAGGTCTGTTTCTCTAAAGACTATAGGGGTTAATTAGTTGAATTAATTCAACTCTGAAAGTGAAGAAATTGACCTGTGAGGCGTGGAGGGTACATTTGTACTCTGGATTTCAGTGACAGCTTACAGGGAGAACAGTGAGCGGAGACACACAATATAGCAGCAGTGTGGGCTTTCTCTATCACATTCAGGACTCAGTAACGCTGTCATATCTAATGCTCACACTCCATTAATCAGGGGACGTTGTGTGTGTGTGTGTGTGTGTGTGTGTGTGTGTGTGTGTGTGTGTGTGTGTGTGTGTGTGTGTGTGTGTGTGTGTGTGGTGTGTGCGCGTGTTTGTATGTGTGGCGTGACGTCGGGGCTATGAGTGAGTGTGTGTGTGAGTGTTTGTGGCAGAGGTGGCGGGTGTTTACACAGAGCACAAGCAGTGGTTGCCGCAGGCCTGGGACACAGGCTCCGTGATAGGCCACTGTGAAATGCTCCTGACAAGGGACAGCCCACCACCCGCTCTCCCTCTCCCTCTCTGTCTCCCTCTCTCTCTCTCGCCTGCTAATTTATTTGTGTGTGTGTGTGTGTGTGTGCGTGCGTGCGTGCGTGCGTGCGTGCGTGCGTGCGTGCGTGCGTGCGTGTGTGTGTGTGTGTGAACGAGGCGTGAGTGTGCACGTTTTGACTGGGACATAATCTAAAGTCCTTGTGGTTGTTTTTTATTATCTCTGGGCTACTATTTTATCAAATTGGGCACACTACCAGTAGTGAGAAGCGAGGTTGTGCTGAAACAACAGAGACTGACACAATATGTCC
>NC_137815.1:35584354-35629354 GCF_963921795.1 Nannobrachium achirus
AATCCCAGATATCGGCTTAACATTGATGACATCAGGGATCTCCCTATATGGGCATAAAAGGGACAAGGACGGAATTCATTTTCAAGTTTGACTCGCGTCGCGGTTGGTTGTTTAAGTTGGCCAAAATGTGGCCATATTTTCCCAAATATGGAGATGACGTCATAGACCACATAAGGGATATGTCCATATGTGTCCTGACAAAATATGTCCATATATTGGACAGCATGGCAATGACCCCTGAGCATAGACCGTAAAATATATGGACAGTGCGAAGCCATTGGTTTCTATGCAGCGCAACTGAAGTATTTTGGGTCTTGGCATGGGTGTCGCCATCATAGATTGAAATGCGACCAGAGGAGGCTATTGGCTGCCAACGGTCACGTGCAAACACAGAGATACATGGCCACGCCCCCCGCAACTTTATCATAAATTTTAACATAAATGGGACCTTATTTTCACAAAACACATATCATCGTGATTGAAAGGCAATTTTTAACTAGCGATAGGAACCATGAAGTATTTTTGAAAATGTTAATTAAGGTTAGAAAACGAAAGGGGAAAATGAATGGGGTACAATGGAGAACAATTCTTTTTGCGATCGGACGGGGGTGGAAACAGCGCAACTAGCGGCCAATCATAGGAAGTTTTAGTTCTGTATTGGAATCATTTTAAATCGGTGGCCCCTGAGAGAGAGAGAGAGAGAGAGAGAGAGAGAGAGAGAGAGAGAGAGAGAGAGAGAGAGAGAGAGAGAGAGAGAGAGAGAAGCGAGCAGGAGAGAGAAGTGGAACAAGGTGGTAAAGGAGAAATGAATCAACAAGGTGGTGAAGGGGAAATGAATCAACATCCAGGCTTATTCAGCAGTCCCTCTCTCTCCCTTCCTTCATCTAATTCCCCCCCTCCCCCCCATCTCGTTCTTGAGCTCTTGATCACTTGTCTTTCCCCTCTCGCCTGCATTCCTCACGGTTTTGTCATCCTGCCAAGGAAACGAATCAGAAAGAGCCCCCTCTCTTCCCAGCCGCCACACGTTTGTCTTTGTCTCGACTCTGTTCGTTCTCGCCGTTCGTCCGTCCCTTTTGCCCTTTGAATGGGCAACCCGGCCTGCACCCTACCATCCCCGCACGCTCCTCCGTAACCTCCCTCGGTCGTGACCTATGATGTCACACACCAGGAGCGAGGGTTGTTGGGAAATGTGACCCCTAAGGTCGACTGAGCTCGTGTCCGACAAATATCCCAGTCGTCTGGGAAAAAAGAGAGAGAGAGAGGAAAAAAATTAAGTGTGCCGAAAATTCCCATTCTTTCTATTCAGGAGAGGGTTCTCCTCCTTGTTTGGAGAGAGTGTATCCTGTTTCAGAAAGGCTTGCCCTATAGCCTTCTTAAAGCAGTGGTTCTCAAAGTGTGGTCTGCATGGGGGACCCCCAGGGGTCCTTGAGGGGGTTCCAGGAGGTGCCCAGCAGAAATGAGGAACTGTCAGAACCTGACTTCTCTAAAACACCCAGGACAATGCTCCACTCGTCCCAGACTCTTCTCCCTTCAGGCCCCCAAAATGTGGAATGAACTCCCCATTGCAATTAGAACTGCAGACTCACTCTTTATCTTCCGCCGAAATCTGAAGACTCACCTCTTCAGACTCCACCCTATAGCACTTACCCTTGCCTTACAATTTACAATTTAGGCATTTAGCAGACGCTCTTAATCCAGAGCAACTTATAAGCAAGGTAATACATCAATACATCAATATCAATACATCAAATGCATACAAATATTAATCTAGAAAAAAGAATGTAGGTAGACCAAGCACCTATTCAGTGAACAACTTTAAATAAAAAACTTGTGCTCAATGACAGGTGGTCATTGAGGGTATGCGAGTGCTACGGTAAGTGCTATGGGCTTTAGGTGGAGTCTGAAGAGGTGAGTCTTCAGGCCACGGCAGAAGCTAGGGAGTGAGTCAGTCGTTCTAAGTGCGACAGGGAGTTTATTCCACAATTTGGAGGCCAGGAGGGTGAATTGTCTAGGACGGGTGGATTTTTTTCCTGGGGTTTTTAGCGAGGGTTCTGTCAGCATCCCTGTGTTGGCTGATCTGAGTGAACAGGTGGGGTCACAGCCCATACGCACTGCCAGCGACGCGAGCGAGCGAACAATGAAATCTCATTAAAATACATTTGGGGATCCTGTGTATTCAATTTATCAAAATCAAAAAATCATTTTAATCACAGACAATAATATGCAATACTTAGGGGGGAATTTCTGGTGATAGGCTTGAACTTTTTACAGTGGCCACCTGAAAGTGCTCCATCAGAGTAGGTTTTGAAGGAGAGTACGGATTCACACTTCATTCAGACTGTCGTTTGGGAATTCCACATTTTGGTGCAATAGCGGTTGAACAACAAAATCCATATCTTATGGGGGTCTGTGCTCTGCCACACTTATTTTTCCAATGGGGGTCCGTGGCCCAATAGATTGGAGGGGTCCTTGACAGTGTCACCACTGTTTTAAACACTTTCATAGTGACTGCGACTGCGAATCCCCCTTTTTTCTTCTAAACTAATTTGATGTGTCTGAACACCCCACTTATCATACTTGGAAGCTTGTTAGTTGTACCAATAATTGAATGAAGTCATTTACAGCACTGACTTTTAATTAATTTCCCGGCGATGCAACGCTTTTCTCTCCCCCCACCAACGATCTTCAGCCGACCATGGCAATACTGAAATGTTTTAATCAGAGGGGGTAAATGGAATAATTCTATCAGTCAATTTGGTCTTGTCTTTATTTTCACATGGGTGATTAACCATGTTACCAAAGCCAGTGGTTGTTGAACTGGCAGCATGGATTAACTGGATTAGACTTCCGTGCGTGCATGTGTGTGCGCGCGTGCATGCGTGTGTGTGTGTGTGTGTGTGTGTGTGTGTGTGTGTGTGTGTGTGTGTGTGTGTGTGTGTGTGTGTGTGTGCGTGCGTGCGTGCGTGCGTGCGTGCGTGCGTGCGTGCGTGCGTGCGTGCGTGCGTGCGTGCGTGCGTGCGTGCGTGCGTGTGACTGTGTGTGTGTGTGTGTGTGATTGCACATACAGTATTATGTTTGTTTGTGTGTGTGACTGCATGCGTGCATGTTCGTACGTGCGTGCGTGTCTATGAGAGGCCAATTAATGAAGGTTTTGGCGAGCTAAAAGTCAATCAGGGGCATAAATGTAGCAAAGAGTAAGAGTGAATGAAGAACATGCTCGCATAATCTTTGCTCAAAGCCTGAGTCCAAGTGCAAGGCGAGGAAGACGAGAGCAATGAGGAAGAGGGGGTGTGCTATTTGTGAAAAAGTCTTTGAATATTTCAAAGTTTGAGCAGTGGTGCTCAAACTTTTTTACGTGAAGGACTCCCAAAATGATATGTATTTGGCTGTGGACCCCCCCCCCCATCTCAAAATATTTAGTTCCAGGGACCCCCACAGAAACAACATTTGAGTTACAAATGTTCGCTTAAAAAATCACATATATTCAAAGATTTGCACAAACTTTCACGACTTTTCAAAAATAGCATCTACAACTATTTTTCAATGGGGCTTCAAATAATGAAGCCCCTCCACCTTGGGCCCTAGTAACATTTTGAAATAAAGTCCCAGGTTCGATTCCTGAGCCCGACGAAAACAGCTAAAGCAGCATTCTCAGCAGATCTACAAGCTCAGATCTATTGCTGATCTAAAGCTCAGGGCTCAGTTCGGGGCTCTCCCCAGGTTGGCAGAGGGAGAGTAGCGCCCAGGATTACAGCTTAGGCAATTGGCACTGGGTGAAAAATGGGTTACAAATTTTGTGATCGTTAAAAAATCGCACCAGTCTGAAGTGAGCGGTGCAAACACGACACACAGGCACATCTCCTTGTATGGGCCGTTCTGTCCGTGACGTCAGTAACTTTATGTGTATGATCTCCATACATGGAGATCCGTGCTCCTACATTTTTTGGCTAATACACACAAAGTGAAATGTAGGGGCGGTTTGCACCACTCAAACAATAAAAATAAAATAAAAGAGTAGGGTCTCAGAGTTGAATCAATACTCTGGGTTTCATTGTGCATGCGTCTTGACTCTTGACTCCAGCCCCATGCATCTTTCAGACGAAAAGCTTCCCTCCACTCTTTGCTCAAAAACCTTTGCCGCTTTGACCTCCAACGTTATGAATGTTGCTCTTATCGGACCAGATAGCCGCCCTCAGATAGACACTCATATATACCCACACCGTCAGAGCTTCAGCTATAGCCACAGCAAACTGATAGCGCTCCCATGTAACGCCGCTATGACGACAAGAGGACAGGGCTTATCTTACGTTTTGTGCGATGGCCATGATGGAATGATGACAATCTGCTCTCGGCTTCATACTTCTAAGAAAGGCATGTAACGCAAAACACGGGCGTGTATGGCATGCACACACTAGCTGCACACGCTAGCTGCACGCACACACACACACACACATACAACTACAGACAAAGCCTCCATGCTATTATAGCCTGCATCTTCTACTGCATAATGCATAATTATGTTTGCTCAGATCTGACGTCCAACGGGTCTTTGCGCCGAAGGTCTCTCTCCCACGTCTGGGGAGTTTTAAGCGTAAACAATAATGACTACGGCCCTTGCAAGAAAAACCGCATAGCAGAGGGAGTTTATGTTGATGCTTCTGTTTTTATGAATCTTCATGGTAGTTCTGCGGTGTCTTGTCTTTTCTGACAAACATAACAGATGCATATCACGGCCGCGCAGCCTGCTGAGCAGAGATAAGGTGCTGGGGTTGCAACATCTCACCGAGCCAATGAGTGAGCTCAACGACTTTTCATAACGATCCTCACCAGATAGGCCTGTGCTGTGCGTGCTTGCGCGTGCGAGTGAGTGTGCGTGCGTACGTGTGTGTGTGTGTGTGTGTGTGTGTGTGTGTGTGTGTGTGTGTGTGTGTGTGTGTGTGTGTGTGTGTAGGTGTGTGTGTGTGTGTGTGTGTGTGTGTGCCGGTATGCACGTGAATGCCTCTATCTGTATGCATGTGCCTGAATGCCAACAAGCATGCGTACAGTACGTGTGTGTGTCTGCGTACATGCATATGCCTACGTGTGCATGTTTGCGATGGCCCTGATAATTTGTGTCTCCGCGGTGAAGACTGGCATCTCTCATGGATGCAGGTCTGCACATGTCTGTCTGCTGTCCTCAGACGGGTTCAGAGAGGAAGAGGAAGGTGAAGCAGCTGCATCATGCATGGGTCTCCTTCCGGTCCGGCATAGAGATCAACCACTTGAACCCGGAGTCCTCCCTTCATACCAGAATACGGACGCTAGGGTTCATGCAAGTAAGTATAAGTAAGCCTTGCAGAGCCCTGAGGCCCATAGGACAGGAGCCTATCTTCTTTAGCGAGATGCAGCTTGATGTACAAGTACATCCCCTGGACATGACGCTAGCATGTCGCAGGGACTTAGCCCCAATCCAACCCTTGATGCTGAGTGCCAAGCAGGGAGGCATTGACCCGACCAGGTATCAAACCACAACCTCCCCCTCTCAGGGCATACGCTCTAACCATAAGGCCACTGAGCAGGTTGGAGTTCATATGGTTAAGTGTTACAAAGCTAGGGCTTCGGTGTGACAGGCTTGACAAGTGACAACTATCCTGCCACCTGTATTAAAAAGAAACCCCAAGGCTATCAGTTACTAAACATTAAACTTACATTTATCCTTTATAAACCAAGGGTAGACTTCAACAATAGACATTAAGTGTTATCCTAGGTAACAAAAGCTACAGGTGGGGCTTCACTGTAGCCTGACAAGCATCCTGGCCTTTGTGATAAATGAAAAACCAAGGCTATCGGTTACTAAACATTAAACTTACCATTGTTGTTTAGAAGGCAAGGGTAAACTTCAACAAAGTAAGGAATCTTGTGTATAATGTAATGTTTGGCTTCGATTCCATTCATGTTTGCCCCTGAGAAATTACGCTCATTTCTCCTCAATATGTCGACATGTTGTCTTTTAATGGTTTAACGATATTAAGCCTGTTTTATTAAGATGAGGCACACAATGTTCCCTTCATGTTCAGAGCTCACAGAGGCATGCTTCCCTTTCTTCATCATCATGACAAAGGCCTCTGTGTGTGTGTGTGTGTGTGTGTGTGTGTGTGTGTGTGTGTGTGTGTGTGTGTGTGTGTGTGTGTGTGTGTGTGTGTGTGTGTGTGTGTGTATCTATGTCTACCTGACAAGTACTGGGCCAGTAAGGGCTCAGACACAACAATTCTTCAAACGGAGACAAACAATGGGACGAGTTGTCCAGGAATGCCCTCACCTTTTGAGGCGGTGTTTCTGCATGGGTGACGAGCCAAGAGGCGCTGAAATGAAGCCTGGCCAACTGGCTCCTCCACTGGGACTCGCCATGACTAGCAGACATATTTCTCTCATATACTTCCCCCCTCAGAGGCCGGCGCACCGTCCCTCTGATCCGGGTGAATGACCTACCTAGAGATCTTGAATGCCTCGCAGCGCTTTGTTGTGAGGTCCAATTTGTCCATGAGAATGGAGCAGGGCCTGAAACTGAATGCAGGGCAGTACACAGTGCAAGTCTGTCACTTTATCCACCGCGCAAGCAACCAGCGCTGGCCCACAATGGGGGAGCTGAACAGCCCGGGCCTGGTCAAAGAGGAGTAGCGGCGGGTCTCTGCGGGGTTTCCGCTGTCCTCCGCTGTCCTCCCTCATTCTCTGTCTGGTCAGCGGTCCCTCTGGGAGGGTCCCGAGGATCCATCCGGGTGCAGGCACCTGGGCCTCATCTCCCTCGGCCCTGGCCCGTGGCCAAGTCGCCCTAGATTCTTCCCCGACATCCCGCCTTTCTCCAGTTACCTGCCAGTGAAAGCGGGCGGAGCAGGGGCTGGGAAGGGACGAGGGACATTAACGTGGGTGCGGAAAGGGATGTCAAGTCCAGACGCCCACTCCCCTGAGCCCTCCCAGGCATTAGTACTGTACTTGGCCCCTGGTTTGTCAATGGAAGCCTCCGGGATGAATGGACCCATTTGTCCTCGGACAGCGGAGATGAATTTGTCTGTTGGTAGCAGGTGAACAGCAGGGCTTCAGCGCAGCCTGAAACGCTGGCTGAATGGGCACCTGAACACCGCCTGTCCCCAGGTGAACACGCTGAATGCACCCTGTTCCCAGGCGAGCCGGAGGCTGACCTCATTCTCGGGGTTAGCTGAGGGTGCTGCTGCTGCGTTGTGCAATGCGTGTCCCTGCACCCTGCCTGTGACGGGTGCACCTCTCAGCGGATTACACCGCTCGGGCCGCGGTGCAGCCAAACAGGGTGCCCGAAAATGGCCAGATGACTGATGCTAATTCACCGCAGCCATAATTTGAATCGCCCTGGAGCTTGTGTGATCGGTGGAGCAGAATGCTTTTCAACGGGTATTGTGTGCAAACAGAGTCATCCAAACACATTAGCACCGCATCATCCCCTTGCAGAATGGAGACTTATAGTGGATATCCAATACGGCACTAATCATAGGGGACTGTACGACATACCAACCACAAAGAGCTACAGCCCGTGTACTCGCCAGCTACTTGCATTATTAGCGCACTCCACTTACTGTACCAAACTCCATCTGGAAAACCACAAGCTTTGGCAATCACGTTGACCTCCAACCACTACTGAAAGATATGAAACACTCTCTGTTGTATTCACTCTTCTTTCACTTCTCTACTTTCATACCAAAACATTTTCTCTTTCATGCTTGTGGATTACCCGTAATTGCCGGACTATAAGCCGCGGCTTTTTCCCCATGTTTTGAACCCTGCGGCTTATACAACGGTGCGGCTTATATGGAGATTTTTACATCTAACGGCCAGTTAGTTAGTTTTACAATGGTCTTTCACAAGGATTTATATATAGATTTTTACAGCTAACGGCCACCAGGGGCGCTCTAGCAGGAAGCAGGAAGGACACCTGCGGCTTATAGTCAGGTGCGGCTTATATACGTAAACATTTGTTTTTGTTCTAAATTTAGCTGGTGCGGCTTATATTCAGGTGCGGCTTATAGTCCAGCAATTACGGTAGCTCAGAAAAGTGTTTAATGTGAATCAAAACATAATTTAGAAAATTCACTGACTTCACGAGGGGAAAATGTGGTTAGTTATTTTTTACTGTGTAAAATAAGGCCATCCATGTTTGGGTCTGTTTATGAAACTACTTTTCCAAGTCCTTTGTTAAAATGATTAACTAGCACATGCTTGTTAAACTTTCATGTCCCAGACTTTAACTTTCAGATATACAAAGATTATTATCCATCTTCAGACTAGAAAATCATTATGTAAACAAGGTGAAACATGATTAAATATTTCAACCAGTGCCCCAACATAGGCCTTTTAAAAAGCAAGTGTGTTTGTTTCTTACACTCCAACGTCAAGCCTATCCTCTCTCATTATCAATCTCCTTTTCCTATCTTTGGCATGCTTTTATGGTCTGAATTGGTCCTAATAGTACAGCATAAGTACTTCCTGTTTGAACTCCTCACTTCCTGTTTTTCTTTTTTTTTTCATTACTAGAGCTTGAGAAGGACGCCTACTCATGCAGTCAAGCTCAACATGCAGCTGTACTGTTACTGTACCTTGGTCTGTCAAGGCTTGGCCTGGTGGGAAAACTTGAGATGAGAGGTTACTTCTGATCAGTGTTGGAGAATTAACCCATTTAGGCCTGAGATTATTGAATGCTTCAACTATAGAAAAATAGCAGATATACAAGCTCACAGCGTGGCACCGAGTGCCGCGCTGCGAGCTTGTAGATCTGCTATTTTTGAAAAAGTCGTGAAAATGAGTGCAAATCTTTGACTTGTATGTATTTTTAAAGCGAACATTTGTAACTCAAATGTTGCTTCTGGGTGGTCCCTGGAACTAAATATTTTGTGATGGGGATCCGTGGCCAAATACATATCATTTTGGGGGTCCTTCACATGAATAAGTTTGACAACCACTGGCATAGTAGTCTCTCAAGAACAGACTAACTGAGCTCCAGTTAAGTGAAAAGGACCTTTTCTTTGATGATGGCTAGCCAGATTGCTGACATAGAAACATGTTTTTTTTTTTTAAACCTTCTAAGGATTCAAAAATAGCAGATCTACAAGCTTGCAGCACGGCACTCGGTGCCGCGCTGTGAGCTTGTTGCGACCGTAAGGTCGCAGTTTAGTATCAAAACCTCCACCGGCCGTCCGTCACGTCACACGTCACACCTTTGCCCTGCTCATATCTCCGCATCAGTATGACATCACACTGCTGACATCAGTATGACATCTGATGTCAGCAGTGTGATGTGTACACAAACCTTTGTGTACGTTGCTGTGGCAACAGTCTGTTGTTGCTGGTCTGTTAGTGTACGTTAGCAACCACCTTAGCAACCATGGTTTTACCCTAGCAACCAACTGTTTACCCTAGCAACCAACTGTTTACCATAGCAACCATGTTTTTTTTACCCTAGCAACCAACTGTTTACCATAGCAACCATTTTTTTACCCTAGCAACCAACTGTTTACCATAGCAACCATGTTTTTTTTTACCTTAGCAACCAACTGTTTACCATAGCAACCATGTTTTTTACCCTAGCAACCAACTGTTTACCCTAGCAACCAGCTGTTTACCATAGGTAAACAGTTGGTTGCTAAGGTATTCCTGGCTGTATGGTCTGAGTCGAGGAATGCTTCTCTCTTCTCCGGTGTCAAAGGCTCCTATTTATAGGGCTTGTTTGTGTATGAAGGTGACATCAGCATGATGTCATCTTGATGACGTCACTAACTAGACATCTCCATATATGGGCCGCTCATTTGTGTACGATGTGATATTAGCGTGATGTCACCCTGATGAGGTCAGCAGCTAGATATCTCCATATATGGAGATATCGAATGTGAGGTGAGGTGAGATACGTCAGTCATCTTCATATATGGAGATTCATGGAGATAAGCGACCAACGGTCGCTTATCTCCCGATTAGGGAGTCTTACTGGTATATCTGCTATTTTTCAATAGTTATAGCATAAAATAATAATACACTATAATGTGTACCCGTTCTGAATAGGATAATAATGACGATCTAATGAAGACCTTTTAGACCTCCAGAGGCGTCATTTCATTCAAAGATAACAAGAGGGTGGCAAGAAAACGTGACCACTTTACATTGATTTAAAAAACTGATATAACACGGTGCCACTTCTTTTTTGAACGCAATGGATGCGGACGGCATGTCCCTTTCTGGCGCCTACTTCTCTAAAGTGAGTGACAGCCACACCACTGGATGGAGCGACCATGATCTGGTACCACCCAAATTTAGAACATGGGAAAATTCTATTTCTACTACTCAGCCACCCAAATGTGGGATGCCCTGACACCGTTAAAATATGTGAATTGCTGATTTCTTAAATTCGCATCGAGGAGGTGTCATTCACTGCCACCGTTTTCCCCTTTACTCCTTTCAAACGATGCCTCTGCTTTTATCCAGCACGATAAGGGGTAAGATTACCATTACTTGTGTGCGTGCGTGCGTGCGTGTGTGCGTGCGTGTCTCTGTGGCTAATCTCACAAACCACTGGACCGATCAGCACCAAAGGTACTAGCTGGCAGTAGGCCATGCATGCAAGTAAATCCCCAAATTCTTTATTTTTTGTGTGAATATTTTTTTCACATTTGCCAAACGACTGGTCAGCCTTGCCCAAATATGGAGTTCCACACACTGACGTCATCAATATGAAGTCATCAAATATGACGTCAAAGATAGGTAGACGTGCACCTGTTTGTGACTCATTTCTGACATTCAGAAAGGTTGTGAGAATCGGTGTCAGGATGCAGCAGAGATCATCGGCAATAATCTCCTCTCCTACGATGTGGTGACAGTGAATATCGTCAAAGATCTACTGATTTCATTTGCTTTATTTAGCACACATTTTTTAAACAATACAAAAAAAACAGTACACAAAATATAGAAGGGAAAGGGGCCAGGAGGATGCAAGAAGCCCAGGGGGCTTACCTTCGCCGGTTGTCTGTCAGTCAATCCCTCCGTCTGTCCGTCACGCCACGTCACACTTTTGGTCCTATTCTTATCTCCGGCACCCTTGCCCCTATCCATGCCAAACTTTGCACACACACTCCTTGGCTAGCAAACCACAAACTCCACCCCTGATTTCTCACATGCCCCTCTTCTAGCGCCACCATGAGGTTGCTAAGGCCAATTTGTGTATATGCGACCTGACGGTTGCTTATCTCCCAATTAGGGAGTCTTACTGGTGATATTTGATTTCATTTGCTTTATTTAGTGCACATTTCTTAAACAATACAAAACCAGTAAACAAAATATAGAAGGGAAAGGCATAAGCATTAGTATAACATACAATTTGCTAACAATTAGCCAACAGAGTTAGTACGTATGATTATAGAGAATTAGAATTAACATGATTGCATCATAAAATAAAATAAAAAAGGTCAACATAGATGAAATACATGATTATTTGATATCAATGGATGATGACCCCCCCCCCTGGTCATCTCTTGAAGGAGTTGTGAAACACTGTGGCTGCATGTGTGATTTGTTCCCTGAATCATGCATCTTAGAAGGACCCCCACCTTTCTTACTCTATGGGCTTCATAGAAAGTGTTACCGGAATTTCTTCTAAATGTTTTGAAAAGGGGAAGTTTGACAGCGTTTTTTGTTATAGCATGATCACTGTGGCCTCTCCACTTCAAACTGTAAAGTACCTCAATGGAAATGCTGCATCATTGTTGTCTGTCATCGTTGTGACGCTATTGCATGTTTTTTAATCTTATACAAACAAGCCGTGGTGGAAAAAGTACTCACATATCTTACTTAACCCATTTAGAACGGGTACACATTATTGTGTATCATTATTTTATGCATTAACTATTGAAAAATAGCAGATATACAATCTCACAGCACGGCACCGAGTGCCGCGCTGAACTGCTATTTTAGAAAAATCGTGAAAATTAGAATTTTGACCCGATTCTATAAGTGTCTTTTGAATCCTTCTAAGATTTTTTGAAAAACCTATGTTTCTATGTCAGCAATCTGGCTAGCCATCGTCAAAGAAAAGGTGCTTTTCACTTAAATGGAGCTCAGTTAGTCTGTTCTTGAGAGACTACTATGTCAGTGGTTCTCAAACCTTTTCATGTGAAGGACCCCCAAAATGACAGGCATTTGGCCACGGACCCGCATCTCAAAATATTTCGTTCCAGGGACCACCCAGAAGCAAAATTTGAGTTACAAACGTTCGCTTACATATAGTCAAAGATTTGCACACATTTTCACGACTTTTTCAAAAATAGCAGATCTACAAGCTCGCAGCGTGGCACTCGGTGCCGCGCTGTGAGCTTGTATATCTGCTATTTTTCACTGGTTAAAGCATTCAATAATTCTAGGCCTAAATGTGAAGGTATATCAATAGCGCAATGTAGAAGCACTCTGTTACAAGTAAAAGTCCGGTGATCAAAATTCACTTTATTAAAAGTATTGGCATCAAAGTACCAAAAGTAAAAGTACTCATTGCAGAATTTCCTTCATTGTCTCTTTAAAATAGCAGATCTACAAGCTCACACCGCGTCGGGCGTGTTGTGAGCTTAGCCTAAGTTTAAATAGGGTTGAAGTGGTTAATGTATGTTTTGTATTAATAATCAAAATCTGCAAAAGTAACTAGTAACTAAGTTTTCAAATAATTGTTTATTGAGTATAAAGTACAATATTTACCTGTGAGATGTAGTGGAGTAGATGTAAAAGTATTGGAAATTGGAAATACTCCAGTAAAGTAAAAGTACCTAATTTACTCAAGTAAAGCGTACTTAAATTGTACAATGTACTTACTTTCCACCACTGCCAAGCAACGTTGTGCTTTGTATACAATAGGCTCTTACCGTACATTGTGCTACATTACTGACAGTAGAAGCAATAAACACATTCTGCGCTTGTGTTCTGTGAATATCGTGCAATATATTAACTCTTACAGCCTTAATATCCTCAAAGTGATCTGAGAAAGGAGGAGGGTACTTTTTCAGTTAGGCCAGTGCAAAGGTCAACCCCCATGACAACACACACACACACACACACACACACACACACACACACACACACACACACACACACACACACACACACGCACATGCACACGCGCACAAGAGACCTGCATCTGAACCTCGCTCCACTTCCTTTCATCTTGGGCGTCTCTCTCCCTAACTCCACTTTAGTGAGGGGAAGGCCGGGGTACCTTTTGATTCCACTAATTCAATTGGATGGAAAAACAAATATACCAAGAGAACGAGAGACAAGGAGAGAGTGGGAGTCAGAGGGGGGAGGGGGAGGGGGGTTCTGGGCAGGCGAAAAAAGAATGAAGAGATGGGCTGCAGTAGACAGTGGTGGAAAATGTACTTAAAAAGTAAAAGTATCAATACTGCAATGTAGAAATACTCTGTTAGGGTGCCCTCACACCAAAATACCTATGAGAGTGGAATCCGCGTTCCGCCAATGCATTTCAATGATAAGGGAGCGTTTTTTTGCAGAAATCCTCTGCTGGCATGAAACCGCTTCACTCTCATTGAAATGCATTGGCGGAACGCGGATTCCACTCTCATAGGTATTTTGGTGTGAGGGCACCCTTACGCTGCACCCACACCAAAGTACCTATGAGGGTGGATTCCCCATTCCGCCAATGCATTTCAATGAAAATGGAGCGTTTTCATGCCAGTAGAGGATTTCTGCAAAAAAACGCTCCATTCTCATTGAAATACATTGGCAGAATGGGGAATCCACTCTCATAGCTACTTTGGTGTGGGTGCAGCCTTACTGGTAAAAGTCCGGAATTCAAAATGTACTTGAATAAAAGTATGAAAGTATTGGCATCGACATGTACCAAAAGTACCAAAATTAAAAGTAGAAAATGTTTGAAAATAGCAGATCTACAAGCTCACAACGGGTCGCATTTTCAAATAGCCTAGGTATAAAATAGGGCTAAAGTGGTTAATGTTTTATATTATTATAATTTATATCTGCAAAGTAACTAGTAACTACATTTTTCAAATAAATGCAGTTAAGTAAAAGTACAATATTTGGATCCGAGATGTAGTGGAGTTCTAAGTAAGACCATTGGAAATTGGAAATACTCTAGTAAAGTACAAATACCTCAAAATTGTACTTAAGTGCAGTACTTAGGTAAATACTTAGTTACTATACACCACTGACGGAAGAAACAGAGAGGAGGAGGAAGGTACAAAGAGAGGGGGGGGGAGTTGGGGTGGTTAAGGAGTAGAGAGGCCAAAGTAGTTGAAACATGAAATTCCAGGTTGAAGCCGTAAAGCTCTCAGTGTTCTGGTCTTTTTAGGTGACGGCCACCGCCACCCAGACTCATGATCTGAGGCCATACATGTCCTCCACTCTTACATCTCTCGTTTTATGGTATATAGTTTACTGCACCACCGGAGTAGTTTCCACTGAAGATAGCTAAATATCCTATTTTATGATTCTTCTCGTGGCTCGTGTGACAACTTATTTATATATTTATGATTTGGGGTGGAAAAAAGAGCCGGGGGTAGTTGGGGGCTGCCTTGTTCAATTTAGCGTCTAGGTTTAGTGAATGACATCGTTCAACAATATTGTCACTGTCGGGCAGAAACCTCGTGTCTCCAAGTTTCAAATTTGAACATTTTATTGCAAAGTAAAGCACTGCTTCATCATACAAGGCCATTGCACAAAAGTAGTGAAAACAGCTGATCTACAAGCACGCAACGCCTCGTGGTGCGAGGCGTTGTGTGCTTGTAGATTGTCTGTTTTTACTAGTTTAAATCATTTTAAAAATGATATACAAAACAAACGGTTTTGGACATACAAGGTTCCCACCCGACAGCGACGATATGTTGGCTAACGCACGTACAAATGTAAACAGGTAGAGAATGTCATGGCAGTGGAACGTTGGCGGATGCCCACATGGCCTGGCCCTGCATGCTGCCAAGCAGCCACTCGGGTCGTTTCCAAGCGGGAACTCTAAAACCTGCTGCTCGCTCAACATGCAGTCCCAGGGACCCCCAGGGGTCCTTGAGGGAGTTCCAGTGGGTCCCCAGTTTAAAGGAGTGATAGATAGGAGCCAAACACAATGTAGAATTTAGGCATTTAGATGTCTACGCTCTTAATCTAGAGCGATTTACAGTAAGCTAGGTAAACAAACATGAGGTACTACTGTACATCAATTGTATAGTCTAGAGCAGGGATCTTCAACGTTTTCAGGCCGGGGACCCCCAAACTGATGGGGAGATGGAGCAGGGACCCCCTACCACCTCGTAGGGTGGGGGGGTCGGGGCTACGACATATTTTTTATTTTAAACATGTACAAGTTACAGCGAGCAGGGTGGGCCGTACCACTATCATTTCTAAACATACTACTTATTAACTGAGAACCAATGTCAATAATATCAACAATCTGTCAATTGCATAGTAATCATGTATTCAAGCTATTCAAAATGGATAGAATCATGATTTATTTTTTAACATAAATGTGAAAAAAAAAAAAAACATTTTTTAAAATCTTTTTTTTTTTTTTAGCAATAATTTCGCGGACCCCCTGCAGTACCTCCGCGGACCCCCTAGGGGTCGCGGACCCCCTGTTGAAGACCCCTGGTCTAGAGTTCAGGCCGCTGCGCGGCCTTCACCGCCATGTTGCGGCAGTGTGGTGTGTGTAATGGCCAAATATGGGTAATTCTTTTTTTGAGAAAAAATAGTTTTTTGAGAAAAAATAGTTTTTTGAGAAAAAAAAAGTTTTTTGAGAAAAAAAGGTTTTTTGAGAAAAAAAACGTTTTTTGAGGAAAAAAAGTTTTTTGAGGAAAAAAAAAGTTTTTTGAGAAAAAACAAGTTTTTTGAGAAAAAAAGTTTTTTGAGAAAAAAAGTTAGTTTTTTGGAAAAAAAAAAGTTTTTTGAAAAAAAAAGTTTTTTGAAAAAAAAAGTTTTTTGAGGAAAAAAAAAGTTTTTTGAGAAAAAAAAAAGTTTTTTGAGAAAAAAAAAAGTTTTTTGAGAAAAAAAAAAGTTTTTTGAAAAAAAAAAACGCGTGCGCACACACACGCACACGCACACACACACACACACACACACACACACACACACACACACACACCCCTCTGTTGTAATTCGATACTCTACTCTGCTCAGCTCCTCTCCCCCCCCTCCCCTCCATCTGTAACTTGATACTCTGATGATCATTTTGACGTTTCAGCACTGGCCAGAATGGTCAGAATACTCTGTCAGGACTGGCTGCTCTGCGTGAGGCGAGATTTTGTTAAATTGAAATAAATGCGGTTCAAAGAGTGGCATGTTTAAAATGTGGACAGTGGGAAATTTTCACGTTTGTTTGACGTGGTGGCTATGTTTGTGAGAGGTGTTTGTGAGAATATGTAGCTAAACATTCTGGTTTAGGTTTGCCTCCAATTGATCCAATATAGATGCTTGATAGTCGACTAGGATCATAAACCATGAACCTATCGTCAGTCTGAACAGTATAATATTAAAAAATCAATACAAATCTGTACTGTACATTGAAACAAAACAAATGATAGAATGCCAGGTCAACAAATGAACCTGCATGGCATTTGTCATGCTAATAAAAAGTCCTGTATGTAACTGTAAGTCTGTAACATACAGGACTTTATAGTGTACAGATTGGGGTCCTAGAAATAAAAAAGATCATCTCAAATGGGGATTGGGGGACTAATGCATGTTAAACTGGGGGTCGTTGAAATGAAAAACCACACTCATGTATTCCTGTGCCCATTGCAAGTACAAGTAGAAATGTGAAATTCTGGTAAATTGCAGGTGTGGTTGCACTGACTGACATGAGTCGCAAGGAATCCACTTGAAAATGCATTCCGACCATTTATATTACATATTGTGATGTCACATGAAGCACGACCAATCCTGTCCGATTGGACATTATATTGTCCAATCAGAAAAGGGTCAGAAAAGGTCCATTGAACTCAATGGACTTTTGGGGAAAAGTTACAGAAAACAGGTATACTCTAGGTCAGGGGTCTTCAACAGGGGGTCCGGGACCCCTAGGGGGTCCTCAGAGTTACTACAGGGGGTCCTCCAAATCTTTGAGTGATAGAAACTTTTTTCTCCTTTTTTAACCACTTGAACCCTAGTGTTCATATTCTGAGAACTTTAGCCAAAAATAGCAGATGTACAACCTCACAACGCCTCGCACTGTGAGCTTGTAGATCGGCTATTTTCGGCAAAGAGCTTTGGTGTAGAGGGGGAAAAGAGCAGACTAAGTATAGAGTGAAAGGTCATGTTTATTAAGTATTGAAGGTTCAAGTGGTTAAATATCTGAAAACACAAATTGACATGAATCCAAAATACACTGATGATTGTGCTTTCAAACAATGAAACTATATGGAATCTATGAACAGGTGGTGGGGGTCCCTGCTTCATCTCTCTCTCAACTAAGGGGTCCTTGGCCTGAAAACGTTGAAGACCCCTGCTCTAGGTGAAATAAAGGTTTACAGAAAAAAGGTGGACAAGAACAATAATTAATTTTGTAAATGATATCGGCCTATTAAGAGGATATCGCACTACCAGAGGAGTTAGCGATGGTAACAAAAGTTAACCCTGAGAGAGAGTGTCGAAATGTCCCTCTCTGAGAATGAAATGAACACTTGAGATTTGGCCGTGTATTCACAGGTCTACTTCGTCCTTACGTTGCACAAAACACGTTGTTTCTGTCTCCATGTGCGATACAAGCAGACTCGTCATAGCGCCACCCCTGTCTGTGGTCTAATGTATTGCAGCCACATATCGTCGTTGTCGGGTGGAAACCTTGTATCTCCAAGTTTCAAATGTGTATGTTTTTTTGACAAAGTAAAGCCCTGCTTCATCATGCAAGGCCGTCGCACAAAAGTAGTGAAAACAGCAGATCTACAAGCACACAACGTGTGCTTGTAGATCGGCTGTTTTCACTAGTTTAAATCATTTTTAAAATGAAAAATGCTAAACAAACGGTTTTGGACATACAAGGTTTTCACCCGACAACGACGATATGTTTGTATTCTTATGTAAGTGTGTGTGTGTGTGTGTGTGTGTGTGTGTGTGTGTGTGTGTGTGTGTGCGTGCGTGCGTGCGTGCGTGCGTGCGTGCGTGCGTGCGTTCAGGCTGGCTGGAGCAACTCTGGGAGTCGCTGGCCTGGCAGAGTGCTGTATTATTTTTGGGAGGACTCCTCCTTCCCTCTGGAGGGCCTCATTGAAGAGTGCCGGTCCCCTCTGCTCTGCCTCCCCCCCTCTCCTCTCTCCGTCTCTGGGACCGCCGCCAAGCCCAGCCACGCAGGCTCACTGGCTGCAGCCAGGGGCGTCACAACAAGGGGTAGGAAAGTGGGACTGAGTCACCAGGGCCCAAGGTGGTGGAGGGGCCCTATAGTAACTTTAGCTATTGAAAAATAGCAGATATACAAGCTCACAGCGCTGCGAGCTTGTAGATCTGCTATTTTTTGAAAAGTCATGAAAATGTGCGCAAATCTTTGAATATATGTATTTTTTAAGTGAACATTTGTAACTCAGATTTTGCTTCTGGGGGGTCCCTGGAATTAAATATTTTGAGATGGGGGGGGTCCTTCACATGAAAAAGTTTGAGCATCACTGACATGGAAACATAGGTTTCTTGGCACACATTTTCAAGATTTTTCAAAAAATAGCAGATCTACAAGCTCGCAGCGCGGCACCGAGCTTGTATATCTGCTATTTTTCAAAAGTTAACATTCATGGGGGGCCCGCAGTGAATCCTTGTACGCAGGGCCCAGAATTTGGTGTGACGCCCCTGGCTGCAGCCGCATGCACACGGCCCAATGGAGCTCCACTCTCTGGGCCTGCATCATGTAGCTCGGCCCGCTAATGTGTTCCTCTAACTCTGTAAGAGTTTACAAATGTGACCAAAATGGACCGGCGGCAATGCCATTGTTCTCAAATACTTTTATGTAAAGGAACCCCAAATTGATATGTATTTGGCCACGCAGGCTCCCATTTGAAAAGAGTTTGTGCCAGGGACCCTCATAAGATGTCAACATTTTTCAAAAATATTAGCATGTCTACAGGCTCACAACGCTTCTATAAAGTGTAACTGTTCCTCATTTTGCTGCAGGGGACCCTCTGGACCCCACCCCAGGCCCCCACCCTAAGGAGACCTGGGGGTCCACAGACACCAATTATTTAAGGGTCCATTCAATTATATTTTGTACACTCTTTGAGGTACAAATGGATAAATAAACACTGCGATAGGCTACTCACAGCTAGTCTGACTGTCTAGTTATACAGCTAGACCGTCTATTGGCAGCCGAGCCAATAGACACAGCAAAAATACTAATATTAATGTACATTTTAACTCGTAGTTACATTTCGGACTTTAATTCAGACATTTGCTGTTTATCTTCTTCACCGGTGTGAAGATACTCTGAAAGGGCCACTACTCTCTCGGACGCTGCCCTCCGGTCCCATCATTCCCATGCTTATATGCTCAACAATGCGGGCACTATTATAGCGTTTAATAAATGTATGCAGGGGTTATCAATATGTCTGTACACAGACAAATGTGTCTGTAGCAAAGACTTGGCCTGGTCCGTGGCACATTTTAGATTTTCTGTTTTACACACTATTATAATGTTTGATTTTGGTCATAATACCCAATTACTGAATGTCAAATCTCCCGGTTTTCTTTAGGAAATGTATGACACTGATTTACTACGACGCTATGACACATTATGCGATCACTAGTAGACCTACTAGTGGTTCTCAAACGTTTCATTTGCTAGGACCACCGTGACGAGTATACAAATGGAACGAAATGGACCATTTCGTTCCATTTGTACGCTCTCAGAGTTCCAGACCTGTTATGGTCATTCAGGGCTATCTCTTTATGTGTTTCTGGTAACATTATAGCCTATGTCCGCAAATGTTGTATGTCCGTGGCAAAAAGTGTAATTTGGACAAAAATGTCCACCCCAAGCAAACATGACGATGACCCCTGAATGTATGCTACCGCAGCCAGCCAGCCGGGGTGTTCCACTTTTAAACGGCTAATGAAATAACACCCAGCCTAAGTCTGTGGATAAATATTATTGGCCTGTTTCAAAAAATGGTCGAGCCCCCTGTGGAAAGCCAGCAGATGTTGACTGGGCGGTGGAGGGTTCAGGGAGGGGTAGTGGTCCTACAGTCGGACCGGGTTTGTCCTCTGGGTGTGTGTGTGTGTGTGTGTGTGTGTGTGTGTGTGTGTGTGTGTGTGTGTGTGTGTGTGTGTGTGTGTGTGTGTGTGTGTGTGTGTGTGTGTGTGTGTGTGTGTGTGTGTGAGGGGGCAGTGCAGCGCTCTGTGACGATGACCTGAAATTGGCCCTTAATCGAGCAGACTCATTAGTGTGGCTGGCTCTGTTTTAAGTTTCCCCCCAAGTTCCTATACTTTACTGTAATGGTTCGTAAGGGGGGGGGGGGGGGGGGGGGGGGGGGGAGAAAAAGAGAGAGAGAGTGAGAAAGAGACGGAGCATAAACGACATAGTATATCGTCGTTGTAGGGTGGAAACCTTGTATGTCCAAAACCGTTTGTTTTGTTTAGCATTTTTAAAATGATTTAAACTAGTGAAAACAGCCGCGAGGCGTTGTGTGCTTGTAGATCAGCTGTTTTCACTACTTTTGTGCGATGGCCTTGTATGATGAAGCAGTGCTTTACTTTGCGAAAGAATGTACAAATTTGAAACTTGGAGATACGAGGTTTCTGCCCGACAGTGACGATATATATATATATATATTATATATTATATATATATGAGACATGGGAGAGTTGAAAGGGGGAGAGAACAAATGAAAGCGCAAAACAAATGGAGAGCCAGAGAGCGCCAGAGAAAGAGAGAGAGAGGGGGGGAGGGGGGGAGAGTCAAAGCCTGCTTCCTGATGTCCTCCTCAGCTGTGTGCACATCTGTGCACGAGGGCTCCAAACAGCCCCCCACGTGTTTGCTCATGGGTTGCTCTTGATTGCCTTTCCTTCCTCCCCTCTCTCTCTCTCTCCCACTAAAGACCTGCTTGTCCTTCCTCTCACTCCAGTCACTACGGCCCAGACAAGAGAGGAGATAGCCTGTGCGCAGCAGCAGGACACACGCACACACGTACAACATTCTCAGCATTGATCTAACTCCCGAAACACTTGCAGGTTCCATTTGGTTAACTAACATTATTGTGTATCATTATTTTATGCTTTAACTATTGAAAAATAGCAGATATACAAGCTCACGGTGCCGCGCTGCGAGCTTGTAGATCTGCTATTTTTGAAAAATCGTGATTAGAATTTTGACCTGACTCTATAAGTGTCTTTTGAATCCTTCTAAGGTTTTTTGAAAAACCTTATGTTTCCATTTCAGCAATATGGCCAGCCATCGTCAAAGAAAAGGTCCTTTTCAACTTAACTGGAGCTCAGCTAGTCTGTTCTTCAGACACTACTATGTCAGTGGTTCTCAAATGTTTTCATGTCAAGGACCCCCAAAATGATATTTATTTGGCCACGGACCCCCATCTCAAAATAGGGACCACCCAGAAGCAAAATTTGAGATACAAAAGTTTGCTTTGAAAATAGTAATACATATATTCAAAGATTTGCAGACATTTTCACGACTTTTTCAAAAATAGCAGATCTACAAGCTCGCGAGTGCCGCGCTGTGAGCTTGTATATCTGCTATTTTTCACTGGTTAAAGCATTCAATAATTCTAGGCCTAAATGGGTTTTAAAGCATTTGTTATACACTCTCGGAGTGACAAAAACAATCACAAATCACCAATCAGCAGATGTGATCATGTTATCTACAGTTTTGAATTGATTTCAACACGTATGCCCTTGCCTTTAGGTTCTTATTTTTATGATCTTCTAGATTCTAGAATGTTTGTGTCAATCAAAAAGAGAAGGGGTTAGCAAGCATGGGTGGCAGCGTGTGTGCGTAACTTTGTGCGTGCGTGTGTGCGTAACTATGTGCGTGCGAGCGTGCGTGCGTGTGCGCGCGTGCATGCTTGCATGTGTACACATGAGTGCATTTGGTCCTTGTCTGTGTATTACAATTTACACATTTTGGCATTTAGCAAACACTCTTAATCCAGAGCGAAAAGTAATATAATGCCTAGAACTAGTCATGCAGGTAAACCACCTATCATAATATCAGTCAAGCAGTAGAATAACCAAACAAAGTAAATAAATAAAAATACAATAATATGTACATTCAAACTATACACACTATGCACTATATTATACATAGTATGTGTGTGTGTGTGTGTGTGTGTGTGTGTGTGTGTGTGTGTGTGTGTGTGTGTGTGTGTGTGTGTGTGTGTGTGTGTGTGTGTGTGTGTGTGTGTGTGTGTGTGTGTGTGTGTGACTCGAGGAGCCCTGCGTGGCCTCTGCTCACCCTGACTTTGGAGCCTGCCGTCTGAGCTCCACAGTTGGTCAAGCCTGGGGGCCTCGGCTCCACAAAGGGCCCTTCTCTCTGTGTGTGTGTGTGTGTGTGTGTGTGTGTGTGCACCAGAGATAGGGGAGGGGCCCCGATCCACTACATTTACCACGCTTTAGGGATCACAGCGATATGTGCTTTAATACATCTGATATCACTTACGATTTTAACTACGACGACCTCTTCATTAAAAACAAGAGTTTTTGTCTGATCCTTGTGATCTCGGTGTGTGTGTGTGTGTGTGTGTGTGTGTGTGTGTGTGTGTGTGTGTGTGTGTGTGTGTGTGTGTGTGTGTGTGTGTGATTGCGTGTGTGGGTGCGTGCGTGCTCATACATGGTGTGCGTGTAACTAAAGAGAGAGAGCGGGGAGGTGAGGGACTAAACTAACGAAGCAGACACATCATTTCATTTAATATTAAACTTTATTTCCTTTATTTTTGTGAGATGGAAAAACGATAAAAAGGTACAGCTCAGGGACAACATTTCATCTAAGATAGGTCAGTGTTTTTCTTTACATAATAACCATGACATTAAAATTATAACAGGTTCCATGTGTCTTTGACGAAAGCTTTAAAGAGTGAAAATAAATTATCGTAGCAATAATTATTACATCAAATATAACAACAATAATAGCAATTAAGCATTTATAAACACTCTATTTACTTGCGTCTTTTTTTCTCTCCAGAAAAGTCCATTATTAAAAACAGGGTGAACATTGTGGGGTTGTGTACAATCCAGCATGTGAAAGGAGCAGTGGTTTGTGGGTAATGTAGTCTGGTGTCTGTCTGGTATACGCAACTGAGGTGCACGGATGGACACGTGGAGCCGAGATCAGCCTCTGCTTCAGAAACTTGCTGAACATTCCTGTCTGTCCATAAACGCCGACCGGGCAAGCAGAGGGCACACGGCCGGCACACATCATCATCTCGGCATGTGACGAGTTAATCTGGAGGTGAACTAAGTGGTTCTTTTAAGACCTCTCGTGAGTTTCCTGCTGCAGGGTCAAGAAGAGGTGGGTACCAAAGTGACATAGTAAAAATAAGCAACCAAAAAAAAAACTAACAGCGTCCCTCCTGCAAGCCTCAGTCCTCCAAGGGCCTTCCTTATACAACAACTCCCTTCTTACAATTTCACACTGCGCTCTTAACAAGAGTCCTGTAATGCACTGCACTCTGTCTGTCTGTCTGTCGCCACCCGTTCTGTCCGTGACCAAAAGGTTCTTGTCGGGGCACAGATGTCAAACATGGCATCCAACTGAAAGTCCACTCCCCCTCCCCTCCCCTTCTTCAACTGCTGTACATGAGGCAACCAGTCAGCTCATCTCAACCATTAAAGTGGTGTTGGTGGCAATATGGGCCTGGGAGCGGGGGGCTCTGTCTGTGGATGGAGGGCGCTGTGGGTGTAGCTGTAGGGGGATGACGGGATGCCTCTTCAGTGGGGTTCAGCCCAGACTGGCGAGCGGCCAGAGTGGTGGTGGTGGGGGTGACCGAAGGACGGGTGGATGGGCGTGGGAGTGGGCAGCATGTGTCCTGAGTGGCTGAAGGGGGTCAGGTGGCCCATGTGGGCCATGTGGCTGGTGAGGCCGGGCGCGCTGCCGAACGGAGAGGACTTGTCATGCATGCACTTGGACAGCTCGTCGAAGCCGTCGCCCGCGCGCTTGCCCCGCTTGGACTTGCTGGACATCTTGCGGTTGCGCGTCTGGATGCCCTCCTTCTTCATGGTCAGGGGTCGGTTGACCTGTCGAGAGAAAGAAACGTGTTTTGTTAAAGACAAACCATGCGAACCAGACAGTGCTTTAAACAGACGTATACCTAATACAACCGTGATTATGTTATGTCTAAGTAAGTTCCTGTTACAAACCAAATGAACCCTATAACGTCCCTATTCTGGGGTGATCATTTGGCAAAAAAGAATTGCTGATCTAACGCATTTTAGATCGGCTATTTTTGGCTATTTGGTGTAGACTATAGAGAGAAAGAATTAGGGGGCCTAGGATGTCTATACTAGGCCCCTGAGGGACTCCAGTAAACTAAGTATAATATAGGGTTTAAGTTGTTAAATAAATATGAGTGTATATTTAAGGATTTTAACCTGGAAAGAAGTTTCAATATAGCCCTAAATACTTGGAAGGCCTACTACTACGGTATCGTAAATTGTCTAGCTTATAATACACCACCATCCAAAAAAAGACAATAAATGTTGTAAAGCAGATTTACATATATAGCCACGTTAAAACGCAGGGCACGAGTGATTTTCGTCTTTTGTCTTCATTTAAGATCCTTTGAACCCTTGAGTCAATATGAATACATGGTGGGGATAGAAGCCACGCCGGGGGAGGCTGGCCTGAAAAGGGACCAGTTTTCAGACACCGTTAGCATCAGTTGTAACCGACGCCGTTCCACCCTGAATGACAGTCCCACCCTCCAGCCTCTCCGGGGAGCTACGCCCCCCATTGATAGCCAAGATGGTTTAATAAAAAGGGAGTGAAAAAAAAAAGAAAACGACCAGTCGGTTCGTGCTTGACAGGGCGAGCAAGGCTTTGTGTCCACAGTCTCAGTCTACGCTGCTCCTAAATCGATGCGAAGCTGTCCGCCCCCTTGACCAGCTCACCCCCACCCCCCAACACCCCCCACCCCGCGCACGTTAATGTGCGCTGTGCTGGCAGCGCTGGACAGTAACTAAGTACATTTACATGCGTATTTTGGAGGTACTTTTACTATACTTGACCGTTTCCTTTTTTGTATATTTTATACACTTCTATTCCACTATAAATCTCAAATAGGCAAATAGGCTATTGTACTTTCTTTTTTTTTTTTTACTCCACAACAATTATTTGTCAGCTTAGTTACTTATTTCTTTGTGGATTTATAGATTGTTAATACAAAACATACATTAACATACATTACATACATTACAGTAACTGTGTCGAAAATAGCAGATCTGCAAGCTCACAGCAGCAATGCAACATGTGAGTGACCCAGCAGATCTTCTTTTACTTTGGTACTGAAATGATGCCAATAGGTCTAATCTTTTATGCATCTTTATTTTTTTATTTTTTTTATTTCTTTTATTTTTTACTCAAGTTGACTTTTTGAATACAGGACTTTTACTTATAACTATTAAACAGAGTATTTCTACTTTGTGGTAGTATTGCTACTTTTACTCAAGTAGCCTGAAAAAAACTCTGAGTGGTCTACTTACATTGTGCAGTTTATAGTACAGGCCGCAGGCGTTGCACACGGGGTCTCCGTTACCGTTGCGTCTCCATAGAGTGGTGGTGGTGGTCTGGCAGTTCGCGCAGCAGGTGCCAGCCCGTCTAGCAGCGGACTGGACGAGAGACAGAGAGAGAGAGAAAACAAATGCATATAAGGGTTAGCCTAATGAATAAAGGCATTCACATGCTTATTTCGATATATTTCAAGAGAGAGAGAGGAGGTCGGACTGGACACTCAACTTGACACAAATACGATTTGTGATAGCCTACTTGAACACCATGACCATTTAGTTGTTTTTAATAGGAGACGATATGCGGCCGCCATATACAGAGGTGGAAAGTAACTAAGTATATTTACTTAAGTACTGTAGCCTAAGTAGGCTACAATTATGAGGTATTTGTACCTCAGAAATATACCTTGACTTTGAGTATATATAGGCCTAGTTCCGATGCCCAAAAGGCTACTTTTACTCCACTACATCTCACAGACAAATAGTGATAGGTTATTATTTGAAAACTTTAGTTAGGCCTACTACTTTGTAGATTTTGATTATAGTGACAAAACATGCATTAACCTCTTAATCCCAATTATAGTCCTACATTTCGGCCATTCGAAAAGCATCGCCACGCATTGTGAGCTTGTAGATCGGCTAATTTTAAAAGATTGTTATAGCTACATTTGAAAAGGGATAATGAGTAGGCCTACTTTTACTTTTGGTAGAATACTTTATCCTTTATTTTTCGCTGGCGACAACGACTTTGGAGGGGGAGCAAAAAAACGGATCAGGCCTCGGATATTAGTGAAAGCATCTCTGATCATTTAAACTTTGACCGCACGCACACCGACTGCCTATATAACATCAAAGCCAGCGCCATTTAGACTGATGAAATTATTTAAAAGTCCTCTATTGAATTAATTGCGCTTATACCGGAATTTATAGCCTCACTTGAAGTCACAGATCAAATTTTCCAATTTGCGCGATAATCTTCATGGATAGGATATAGGCTAAGGTACAAGGCTACATTGTATCTTTTTACATAAACGGCCCGTTTCACTCTGTCTATCTAAGCCATGTCAATAAGTCACATTTCATTAATTTAAAATACATGTAAACTGGGGAGGAAGTCTTCTTGATCGTCTACATTAATTAATATCCTACTATAGGTCTCCTTCGGGGAGATCTAACTCCCGATGCGATGCGTAAAGAGACCACAGCGTCCTGTCTGTGGCAATGCGCCTTTTGTGTCCATTACGGATCAATTCTTCACACATAATAAGAAACATTAGCTTTAACATGCAACGAGCCCCGGGCCAACCATGCACTGCAATGTAAGCAGCAGCACACGCTTTTATTTGTTTTAATTAATTTCAGGTGCAACTCCCATGCTGTTGAAATAGCCTAACAACCCTTGACGACAACAACCCCGACCATTAGGCTATATGCAAAAAAATAAAAAATAAAAATATAGGCTATATATAAATAATAAGACAACAACACAAACATCACGTCGCATTCCAGCGCATAAAGATGGTGCCACTGCCCGCCGAGCAGCAAAGCGTGACAAAACAAGAACGAACGAACATAAATCCATTTATTTTCCAATCCCAACCGCGCCATCCTCCCAGCCAGCAGCATCCCCGCCCGCCCCTCGTGCACGTTCTTTCTCTCTTCACACATAACTGGGTCCTACAGTGTTGTGATAATCGCTTTTACAGTATATGTCAAAGTCTGGCCATGCCGGACACACGCACATGCACGCACACGCACGCACTCACACTCTCCCTCTCTCTCTCTCTCTCTCTCTCTCACTCACACACACACACACACACACACACACACACACACACACACACACACACAAATACATGCAGGGTTTGTTGAAGGCGGAAACACCCGGCAGCCTGGCTTCCTTATCTGGAGCAGGCAGATATCCGGATAGGAAACAACTGGGTGCCCTTTGAACAGTACACTGAAAACACTTGAGCCCGAAAATGCAAAAGCCTCAGCCACCACCACCGGCCGACTCATGGAAAAATGTAGGCCTTTTTGATGGACTAGCCTGGGCTATAGGCTGTAGGCAGGCTGCAGTCAAGGAAGAACATGCTATAAGGGTTTTCCCCCATTCAGTTTCTCCCATCCGAAATATTTGCTATATAGGCCGCCTAAAGTCAAATATCACCTCTTGAGTTGGCAGGTGACAGGTCCCAATGATGAGGAAAATACATTAGAATCCATCACCATTATCGCCGAGTTATCTATATTAACCTGGATCTACAGCTGAAAATCCCAGTAATTTTTACTTGTTAAAAAGTGATTTGCAATATGTATAAGCAACTTACATTTAAAGTGTAGGCTAATGCAGGGCGGATATTAATTGGCTACAGTTTTTTTTCCTCTTTTTTATTTTATTTTCAATTATTGGTGGTCATTGGTTGGCCAGTAGCAAACAATTGTGTCTCTATACTCATTATGAGTTTAGAAATGAGAGTGATTTTTTTCTCCTTCAAATAGCATATTATATAACACACGTTATACAGTAGGCTATAATAGTGAATTATTATAGTCACCCATGTGGTTTCATAACTGAGAGACTAATTTGATTCATTATTATATTAAATTATATTCCAGAGTGACCGATTTAGAAGTAAGGAAAGACTACACTAGACTATTTTTGTTCAGGTTAAATGAATACAAACTTTTCTTTTAAACAGCCGCAACTCTTTTAGGTGAGAATAAGCAATGAACAGCTCTGGGGTCACTCCAAAAACAACCGCTTAAAAATACACATTCTAAAATGTTCTTTCTTTGAGCACATTTAATAACAAGTGGACGCCTAAACCACATTTGCCCCAATCAAGAACACCAACTGATGATGGTGTGAATATTATTTAATGGAACAAAATCAGTTACACTATACTGTATATATGAAGGGTAGATAATGTGCCTTTTCCTTGGTGCTCACACACACACACACACACACACACACACACACACACACACACACACACACACACACACACACACACACACACACACACACACACACACACACGCACTTAAAGTGGCAACAGTGCAACAGCGTCAGTCAGTCACATCCTGGGGTAATAAGACCCTTGTTGCGGGTCCACTTGGTTCCATTTGCACACACACTCTCAGAGCAGGGTGCTAACAGAAGCAGCATGGGCATTGGTATCAGTAACAGTATCAGAAGTAGCAGCAATAATGATAGCAGGAACAATGGCAATAGTAGCAGTATTGTAACGGGCCGTGGAGGGGGGATCACCGGGGGGTGAGAGGCGCAAACAATTCCAGGAAGATCATAGGGAAAATATAACTTTCCTGGAATTGTTCCTGCCCGGCAACTGCTTTGTGCTCACATCGTTTTGGTATAGCCCTCTCTCTCTCAGATGTGAAAGGGCAACGGGGGGGGGGGGGGGGGGGGAGAGCGTTTGGTTTGTGGGACTCACCAGTCTGCGTTTGGGCTTGATGAGAGGCCGGTTCTGCCCGTTCATCTTGTGGTACAGTCCGCAGGCGTTGCACAGGTAGTGGCCCGTGCCGTCCCGCCGCCACAGCGGGGTGGAGGTGGCACCGCAGTTGACGCACTCACGACCCTCTGCATATAGTTCAGGAAGGGGGGGAAGACACAGGGAGATTTATATAATTAAACATTTCACCACCCTGCAGAGGAGCTATACATGATGAATAATGGCCGCGTGCAGCAGCTGTCCAAGCTGAATCAGGCAACCGTGATCCCCCCACATATTAAAAGCGACCACCCCCTTCATTAACACTGTAATATGAAGTCATCGCAGGATCGTTAGAATGAGCGTGCAACGCCTCACAACGTCTTAGATTAAAGCACAGGTGCGTTGTTGGCCCATGCAGGCCACGTGTATATGCCTGTCTCTGGTGCTGCTTGCATGCCTTGCAGGTTGGACTGTGTGGACACAGACACCTCCGTGTAAACCGATCTACAGCGGGGAGACCAGAGACAGCCAGAACGTGTCCAGAGGTGTCCAACGAGATGAATGAGACATGCCATCAAATCAGGCCTGCATTATTCATCAGCGCAGTGGGCACCCACGAGAGGAAACATAAGTGTGTGTGTGTTGTGGTGGTGGTGGTGGTGGTATTAAATGTTGCCGTCTCAGATGAAAAGGTATGCATGCCATTCTCCCGGCTATACTCTTTATGCCATCAAAATAGCTTTCAAATCGACACCACCGCAGTGACCAGGCTGTGTCAACAACCAGACTTGCAGCTTCATTGTTGTGGATGCCGGGGGTCCATGCCTTTTCACCCAGCATGTTAACCATTATAAGCTGCATGAAACTCACTCAGGTATTCCCACACACTCCTCTCCCCTCTCCTCTCCCAAGCAGGTTTGACTGAGTTCAGCCGGGCTGCGGCTAAATGAATTCATTTAATTCATGTGTCCCTCTCTCTCTCTCTCAGTCTCTCCCTGGAGCATCATCTCATTATTCCTATTATAATGTCAGGAGACACCCACAGTCCCACCCTAACTCACAAATGGAATCTGGGCTGAACAATAGCTGGGCTCCTTTTGAAGTATGCGCTGGGTTTTGCCTCAGCCCTTGTACTGTAACCTCCCTCCCTTCGCTATTTCACAAGTCCAGCTATGTAGAAGTAACTATGCAAGATCATTAGCAGCACCTCAAGTCAAGTGAGCACATGCATTGCGTAATTTAAAGGTGGAAATGAGTACAGCTAGAAGATGGCAGGTGAAGGAGAGAAAGGGAGTTGGGGTGGGAGGGTTGTGAAGGCCACTTGCCTTTCTTTTCAGAGAACAGGGGCAGTATAGGTGAGCTTGGGAGATCTGGTTTGAGGTTCAACAGGAAACCGCACTGCTGTAAGGTATGTGCTGACAGCTAAAATGTCATTGTGGCATTTAATACAACAATCAATCACTGTTACCGGCGCTGAACATCGGCTCTGATAGATAAGAGCCTCTTTTAATGGCCCGGCCAATATGTTTGTGTTAGTGATTCAGGCTAAAGCCCAGCCAGCTTCTTTTAAATGTCACAGTGTAACATTTCTCTGTTACAATAGCTAGCATTCACTTAGGCCTGTACACACAAACAGCAGGTATAAAAAGGCATTGGAACAATGAGAAGGATACTCATAATAAGACAACTATGCACTGGGGGTGATCTCTGCATTATGTCCTGTCAGACCCTTTCCAAATAACTCAAAAAGCAGCTCAAACGGTTGTTTAAAAAGGTTAACACTGCTAGGAACACAAAAGACGGTGCCCCCCATGTGAGGTGGTTCAAATATCTGCATATTAATGGTATATACAATAATAATAATATAATTCCACTCTGCTCTATTCACAGTCAGGAATGATTATGATAAAATGACCAGCAGGGGTGGGTTTTTCATTGTACAAACATGGCCTGTAGCCAGAATTGCCTCCACTATATCACTCTATTCACCCTTAATTGATTCATATAGGGCCTATATGGATCAATTAAGGATTAAGAGTTTAGCCTATTATAGGCTATTATAACCAAGAAATTGTGTCTAGGCCAACACTTCCACCAGTATATATTTATCTAATAGTGGAGGCTATGAAGGAGAAGCCATGGACTTGATTCCCCCATACACGCCATCTCACTGCACTATGGGCCAAGGCCATGCTTAAACACACAAACAGCAGGGCTCTGCCGTCTGTGACGATGCGTCCCGGCGGGGCTTTGTTAGTGTTGGGGAGCGGAGCGCAGTGAGGGGAGGTGGGGAGGAGGTCGTGATTTGTTCACTCCGAGGTATACAGGATATGGCAGGAGCCAGCGCGTCGTGACTCCTGCATTTTTCTAAAGCCCAATAAAGGCTAGACCGTTGAAAAGAAAAACAATTCGAGGCACGACTCAAGCATCCATTTCAAACGACAACCTGCTAAACATGATGTGTTATATAAGAATTGGCCCAGAACACATTTTTTGGGTTCAAAATGAACACATTGCTACTTTATATATTTTTTTAAAGTGGAGGGAAAAAGTTCAGTCGTGTTCAAACTCGTCCCCAACATGTACATTAGTGGATGGTTGACCCTGATTAGTCCTTAAATTCCTCACACGAGTGACCCTCTCAAGTGCGTGTGCGTGCGTGTGTGTGTTGTGGGTAAGATGGGATAAAAGATAAGAGTCGCTGGAACACGTTTGGAGTCAAGAGCGCCACGGGCAAAAATATAACCTGATCACCCTGGTAGAAACGGTGGACTAAATCATTGATTCAAAGTTTTTTACGGAATAAAATGCCACAGGTTCATTTCGCGCGTTTAGCCTATAGTAGGTCTACTATATGGACCAATTAAAGGTTTCAAATGAAACGTGTGCAGGCTGTAAATCCCATTAAACATTCGAGTAACGTTAGGCCTGTATTCACATTTTAGAGAGAGTAGCCTGAAACTTTTAGCTAAAAAACTAGAGACATGTGAAACTCACCTGAGCACGATCTGGCTTTGCTTTTACACTTGGGCGTAAAGCTTGACGCGGATCCCCCCAGCAGGCTGCCCGGGTGGAACAGGCTGCCGCTGTACTCGTGGGGCGCGTGGAGCGTGGGGTAGGTCGGGTAGGTGGGGATCGGGTGGTGCGTGGCCGGGGTCTGGGCGTTCATGGAGGCGAGGCTGCTGCGGAGCGGGCTGCAGCTCTCCATTTTCATGCCGGCGTCCGTCAGCTGGTACGACTTGATCGAGTCCTTCTCGTCTCCCATGATTCTCGTGGAAGTCGGCGACGTGGGGCCGGGGTCCGGGGACACGTCCTTCGGGGGCGTGGGGGGGAAGCTGTAAAGGTGCGGGCTGGAGTGGTGGGACGACGGCGTGAGCGAGGACACCGTGGGCGCCGTGCTGGAGGTGCTGCTGCACGGGTAGCCGGGCTTGCTGAAGTGGCTGACCGCCCAGGCGTTGTGGTGGTGGGCCGCGGACAGCGCTGCTTTGCCCGGGTCCAGCCACGGAATGCCGGGGCTGTGGATGAGGTGCGGCCGGCAGACCTGGTTCCCAGTGAGGCGAGCTGAAAAGGCAAAGCGTTCAGTTTTATTTTAGTTTTATGCACGTTTTCGCGCAAATACAGCAAGCTGTCAAGTATAGCCTCCAGTCCTCACCTGTTGAATATTCCAAACTCAAGTCCGACATTGAGTATTTTCAGCACAAGATGTCACAAAATGATTAAAGGCCTTTGGAATAGTCGATTAATTAATAAACGCCTATAGCCTAATTTAAAAAAAAAATGTATTTCTCATATAGCCAAGGATAGTCGTAGGCAGCTTACAAGAGCCGCTAACGAAAATATAGCATGAGATCAAGGCCCAAAAAGTGGACAATAAAACAGCTCTCACTCGCCCTGCACCGCTATCTGTTCATCGGCCGTATGGATGTCGGAGACTAGAGATTGTTATTAGTACATTTGAGGGTTTTATTTTATATCCGGGAAGTGCCTCTCTCTCTTCTCACCCTCTCTCTCTCTCTCTCCCCAGACCCCCTGCCCCAGCAGAGAGGGGTTAAATGACATACTTCCCTTTCCTCTCTCTGTCATTTGCTAGAAATTCCTTTTATGATTCCTGTTGCATTGCAGTGCAGTCAGCAGATAGCCTAGCTCTGGATGAAACAGCAGCAGACTATATTTGATACTGTGTATCCAACACAATCCCACGTACACACTAGGCTACAATATCTACACACACGCAAATATATTCTGTTTTATTATTTATGTATTATTATGTATTTACTTTAATCTCATGCACCATGAAAGGTTTTCTGATAGATTCTATAGAAATAGACAATTACGCTGAATTATCAGTGTGATATCATCCCTCATAGGGCATGGGAGGGATGGAGAGGAGTGGGGAAAAAAATAATAATTATGTCATTATCTTACCATGTGCTTGGCTGTACGTGACCCTCGCCCGGGAGTTGGTATAGTAGGGGTTCCCTTGCGAGTCCAAGTGGTTGAGGAACATGTCCACCTCGTCCTGGGGCAGCAGTGGGGCCATGGGCTCCATGTAGTTGTGGCTCAGGCCGTGGTGGTGCGCAGAGTCCGGGTGGTGCTGGCCGTTGAGCACGGCGTGGTGGTGGGCCATCCAGCGGGACTGGTCGGCTGCTGCCACCTCCATGGCCAAGTGGTCGTGGTACTGTGTCTCCGTAATGCTTCCTGGAGCGTTGTTACTATGCTATTAAAGAAGATTTCTTTTTAATTTTGTGCCGCTCCCAAAACGATTTAGTTATTTTTTTTGGGATGGGGATTCCCCAATTTTTATACTGTCCAGAAATAGGGTAACGTCCTGGCTGCTGCTGATGAGAATGCGAATCCAGAAATCTGGTGGTGGTGGTGATAATGATGATGATGTCCTGACTCTCTCATTAATGATAGGCCACCTGCAATGACACGAAAACAAGACACAAAAAAATTACAAAAAAATCAATGCCACGCAGCAGGTCCAGCTCTTGTTAGTTCCAATAAAAAAACGTGTCCTTGGGTGATTTTTTTCATTCAATCATATAGCTGTCGAAGGCCTTTGAATATAGATCAGACCTTAAAGTTAAAAATACGGCCTAGATAGGCTACACAATAGCGCACACAGTTGCCTCGGTGTCCACTATTACGACCACTGACTGCGTGCATTCCGACAACAACAACATAGATAGTCCATAAAAATGTGTTCCTCTGCAATACCTGTTGAAATGTCTCTCTCTAACACCGCGATCAGCTGACAGACAGCGGCAAAACACACAGCGTCGGCTCTCTAAACGTTCCTGATCCGTGTGGCACTCAGACGCGCGGTCATTAATGAGATGTGGCTGTACTGTGAAGCGACTGGCGCCACTAAATTCCCATATCAAGCGAGTCGGGGCGGGGCCGCGCGCTAGGCTGTGACCTCCCCGGAGCCAATGGCGTGTCGGCGCGGCTGCGATTGGCTCGCTGATCACTCGCTCTCTCTTTGCCATGAAAGGAGTAGTTCACCCCCAACATGAAAAATTACTATCGATTAATCACCCTATGGAGAGTGGAGACTTGTGTTCAATAAATACAATAAATATTGTCGTATTCTTAAAACAATAATTTGATTATAGGCTAATACATTTACCCCCATTGATTCCGGATGGAATCAATGGGGGTAAATGTATCTGTGCTGTCTCCATAGATACAAAATAAAAAGTCATTTTGGGGGTGAACTACTCCTTTAACATTCGAAAAAATAGTAATGCTGCCTGCGCCGAAAAAACTAAAAGACTTATCAATCAACGGTGCAATTTCTACGGGGTCTTTGCATCGTCTCATGAAGCTCAAGCTGTAGACTACATTGAATGAGCAATTGCGATTGAAATTTAGATTTTCCTTTTTTTCTCTCCCCTCAGCCAAGACTATACACAGCATGCATGTAACCATACTATATTTTTCAATTCAAAGGAGCTTTATTGGAATGAGAAAACATAGGTTTACATTGCCAAAGCAAGTGTCAAAATATAATAAAAACAGTTGAAAATAGGCTTAGCTTATACACATGGAGGGGGTACAGCATTGTGTAAATATAATTGAGATCTAAGTAGGCTAATAACGTGCTGTTAACTTAACATTAGGCCCATATACGCCCCTTTGAACGTATTATACTGAGATCAGAAATAGTGTCATTACTTGGCTATTTGAAGAAGTCTTCTTCTAGCCATTTAACAGTTTTTTATTTCAAATCACGGGCTATATAGGCCTAGTAGCCTATAAACATTTCATTATTAGGTCCATTACTTATTTTTAAAGATATGGCTTTATCAACGATTGGGCCCGAATTAAACGTGGTGTAGCTAATCAAGCACAGTGTTGTTTTTCACACATGTATTATGTAAATAAACAGCTTTTCAACACCTCTAACACCAACAGAGGAGGGGCGTCTTTATGACCCCCGATACTGATTGTTTGCGAGCGCCTAATTGTCTTTAATTCCTAGTGAAGACATTCCTCGCGTGAATGCGTTGTTTTTGTCTCAGGTATAGAGGTGATCAAACGCTGTTTGCATTGGAAAGGAGGCCTTTCTCACTGCATGGTGGGGGACCATAAGAAAACCAATTGGTGACCATTAGCAAGTCTGAAGTCTGTCAGAGTCGAGACTAGACTGCAGTCGCCTCAACCCACCCCTAGACAAGGTGTCGCTGGGTGGGTCGTGGTCTCTCGTGGACCACCAATACCAGACCAGCAGGTTTAGGTTAATACATACAAGTTTTATTCAAATGCCAATTTATTGTTATTTTCTATTGCGAATAAAACAGAAAAACAGGTATGTTTAGGCTATATGACAAAACATGCCGTTGTCGCTATTATTATATTGTAATTTTACAACAGTGCGCAAGTATAATGAAAAGTGTGTGTGTGTGTGTGTGTGTGTGTGTGTGTGTGTGTGTGTGTGTGTGTGTGTGTGTGTGTGTGTGTGTGTGTGTGTTCGCGCGCACGCGTGTGTGATTGACAGGGAATAATTGGAGGGAGCTTTGAGTCCAGACTGGCCGCCATGCTGACGCCGGGGCCTGACGTCACAGAATCACAGAAACTATAGAGAAATAATCAGCATTTAAAAAGCTTCAATAAAAAGCTGTTTTTTAAGCAACAAGGCGAAAAGATGGATAGAAGAAGAAAAAGATATATTTAACACGTTTGAATATTGGCAACAATGTATACAATGTATGCCTACATCAATACAAGCTGCTCTATAGGGACAGAAATCTCATTTTATGTGTGACCCTACCTGCAGCCTAAGTGTGTGTGTGTGTGTGTGTGTGTGTGTGTGTGTGTGTGTGTGTGTGTGTGTGTGTGTGTGTGTGTGTGTGTGTGTGTGTGTGTGTGTGTGTGTGTGTGTGTCAGTCACCAGTCATTAAATCATTGGCATGTTGCCAGGGGCAGTGACTTGATGAGCTCAGCTCTTTGAGCTTGTCAACTCCTAAAATCAACAAATTAGTGCATGTGGGGTGGTGTGGGGGGCACAGGGGGGCACGGCACCTGAATTACTAACATTCCAGTGAAACTCACAGTGAACATGGCAGGTGGAGTGAGGACATGCTTATGCTTTAATAAAAAGAGGATCATGCTTATATTTATAGTCCGGCCTATGGCCAAAAATAGCAGATCTCTATACGTAGCTTATAGATGAGCTATTTTACGTCAAACACTATGTACTATGTACTGTACTGTACACACACACACACACACACACGCACGGATGCACACACGCACGGACAGACGCACACACGCTCACACACACTCACAATGAGCAAATGGATACTGTATTAAACTTGCAAACCCACAAAGCAACAACAGATTTGATACAATGCTTACACGCTATTGGCACTAAGGTGTAAATTAGGCTACTTATTAATATACAAATTAAAAAATATATTTAAAAAAATAATGTATGCCTACTATTTCTCAAAGTATTTATTCAATTAGTATAGTGGGAAGCTTGCAAAATAATGTCACAGTCCTTTATACCTGCATGGCGTAAACATTTAATGATCTCAAAAACTCAACTTGAAGTTGAGATTATTTGAACTAAATGCTTATGTTTTGCATACACTATAGGCCTATAGGGGTCAAGACATTTCATCCATGTCAGCTTCATCCTCATGCAGCCTAAAATGACTATATCAAATTCACATAGTACTGTGATATAGGAACAAAGACTGCCATTGATGTTGAGAAGCATGGGCGATATCCATGAAGGGAAATGACATTCTCATGTGCACTACAACACACAAGATACTATATCAGAGGCGTCAATTGGGTATGGCAAGGTATGGCAGCCGCCATACTTTGGCTACAGGGGAAAACTATAAAAAATGTACTTCTTAAAATGAATTTGTCGTGCCTGTTGCCAAGGTATGGCAACATGACTGGTGTCTTGCACGCACGCCTTCGCGTGCGTGCAAGACACCAGTCATGTTGCCATACCTTAGCTTTTGCTGAACTGACGCCACTGTACTATATGATCACTATCATCATAGCCTGCAGTCAGTCAGTCTCAGTTCTCTGCAGATAAGAATAAACCATGCAGTAAAAAAAAAAACATGTTAACTCATCCATTTGCAACTCTGAGAGTGTAGACAAAACGAAACCAAAAATGGCTCCATTTGTGTGTGGTGTTCTGGCTGTGCTATAAAACTGGGCCTGGCTTGGATGGATGATGCCAGGTCAGGCTCAGTAAGGCTCAGCAAGCCATATAGCTGCTGCAGCAGCAGCGAGCAGAGCATGCTCCATTGTTGTTTGCATGTTTGCCAAATGGATTACTCAGCAGGATTTAGCCCTCTGTAATTTATACCTTCATTAATCCCATTTGTATCTGTGCTGGAACAAAAGATTGGAAGATCGTAGGAGGTGGATGAGGTGGGGTGCATGGGGGGGCATTGGATAGTGTGTGTGTGTGTGTGTGTGTGTGTGTGTGTGTGTGTGTGTGTGTGTGTGTGTGTGTGTGAGTGAGAGAGGGGGGGATGTACTCTTTCTTTCTCAAGGACATGCATAGTGGTATTGTCTCATATGGGGTTGTTGCTATCCTATATAGAGCCCTGCAAGCAGCAAAGCACACTTGCCCTCTCCTCTCTCTCTCTCACTCACACACACACACACACACACACACACACACACACACACACACACACACACACACACACACACACACACACACACACACACACACACACACTCACGCACACGCACACGCACGCAGGGCGAGAATTATGTGCGCTGACTGTATCACGGTGCAGCCACGGCTGCTAATGAACAACAAGATTATCATTCCAATCCACGCTGTTATTAAATGGGATTGGCTTTATCTACCTGTTTGTTCCCATCGGGCACAGCCATCCATCATTATCTGCTGCTGGAGGTGTGCAGTGTGTGTGTGTGTGTGTGTGTGTGTGTGTGTGTGTGTGTGTGTGTGTGTGTGTGTGTGTGTGTGTGTGTGTGTGTGTGTGTGCGTGTGCATGCGTGCACATTGGAGGAGGGAGGTGGGGTGAAGAGCCACTGTGGGGCTTGTGAAGATAAGCAGAACCAGGCAGCAAGAGAGAAATGACACAGACCAGCCGAGGCATTATTGTCCTTTACTCATGGCTAATTAGATCGAGCCAGGACACTCAGGGCTATATAGACACAAGCACCCACACATCCAAGCCCTCAGTGTTCACGTTAACCCTCTCAAGCATGATATACAAATGGAACCAAATGGATCCATAAGCCTCCATTTTAACCACTTAAACCCTCTATTCTTAGTAAAAGAGAATTGACTTTTTCCATCTGCACCAAAATCTCTTCTCCAAAAAAAAGGCAGATCTACACAACAATTTACAATTCAGGCATTAAGCAGATTCTCTTAATCCAGAGCAATTTAGAGTAAGCGAGGGACAACACAATTAAGGCAATACATCAATTGCATAGAAATATGTATCTATAGGATCATAAGTAAAACAAGAACCTATCATCAGTCAAACAGTAGAATATCCCAAAACAAAATCAGTACATTGATACTATACACACTATAGGATGCCAAGTCAACAATGACCTGGCATGTAGCCTGCAGTGTTTGTATATCTGCTATATTTCTGACGAATGTTCCTCCAGAATGAGTGATGCTGGGTCTCAAGTGGTTAACATGGAGGGGGTTATATGTACACGTTTTTTTTACTGTATGGGTCCAATTAATACACAAATGGAACCACTCACCCCACCCTTGTTGTGGGTCAATTTGGTTCCATTTTGTACACTCTCAAGGGTTTTTACAGTGCAAGAATGGATGGGAGAAGGGTAGGGAAATGCCTAGAAGGACAACATCCATCCACTGAGGGTCCATTTTGACACTAGAACTAAATTAACATTCCAGATTTCCCTGTGCATTGAACAGGAGAGGAAAAACAAGCAAATAAACAATATCTTATTCACTCACTCACTCACTCACTCACTCACTCTCACTCTCTCTCTCTCTCTCTCTCTCTCTCTCTCTCTCTCTGTTATACAGAGATAGCCAACACACATACATATTGGTTAAATAAATCTACATGTTCGTGTAGCCATCACTCAGCAATATAGCCTTGTCTCTGTTCCACCATTGTATCGGTGTGATTGCTCTTTCTGTTGAGGAAAGAGGATCATTGTGCGTTTTAAAAGCGTGACAATTGAATATTGTGTGTCTGTGTTCGTCGTCTCTCATGCTGATGATACAATAATCCCTACCGCGATCGAAGATTTTGGAACACAATACCAATTGCCTTTAGCGAATAATAAAGACATTGAAGTTCATCACATTACTGTATATGCACTGGTTTATTTTTTGTATTTCATCCTTCATTAAAAAGCACGCAGTAAACAAAATACATTTGAATTTATCCAAAGACATAACACAAGCCATGGCTAAAATGTCCATGGTGTTATATTGAAATTAAGTTACATGACTAACAATTATAGCAATAAAATAAGATTTTCTCAGGTGTTTTTGCCCGCTGAGATCCGTTATGTGCCGTCAATGATGCGACCGGGGGGATTTATTGAGTGCGGATTTTAAAATCCAAAAGGTTGTGAACAGGAATAGCTTTGGCTGAAACAACTGACTAGATGAATGACATTTGCAATAAATGTACCAGTATAGGCTTACCAGCCTAATCCCTGCTTCCCTGTGAGAGGAGAGCATTGAGAGCAGCTGCATCAAACCAACATTGTCATGCAAAAACATGGTTTTGTTGATTGAAACGATGAAACTAACATACAGGTAATAATAGCTTAATAGCTTTTGGCAGAGGATATACTTCTACAGCCCATAACTGCCATACGCAGCTATATGCTATTAGTTTTCAGTTTGGTTTCAGCAAAGATTAAATAATTAATTAAACCCAACAATGAATTCGATATGCCATAATATATGCGAATATGCAATATAGTCAACGTATTGACGTACCCGTTGCCGGCTGACGTTTGGATGAAGGTGATGATCACTCTTATTACATAAAAGCTTTCGTGTCCAGATGCGTTTTCGGAGGACGAATGTGAGGCTGGATGATCGCCACCGTTTCGTCTGATAATCCAAAATGCAAAGCGATGGATAGGCTGACTAACGGGCGGTGTCCAGTCCAGTACGATTATAATACACTATCAAGGCAAAATGTTTGGACAACAGGCTATAAATGTAGCAGCTCAAATAGCTCAGACAGTTTTCTGGTCTGCAAAAAGAACGATCTCTTTCTCCTCCGTCCTCCGTCAGTGTGTGTCTGTGCATGTGTCCAAAGCCCACACAGTGAATATGAGGGGAAAACTTCTCCCAGCATATGAGAGGCTGCAGCCTGCACAGCCCCGGAGCTGCGTAATGGCACGTCAGCCGCTGTGCCCTCTCTTCCGGGTCGGGTTCTTTTTTTTATTTTTTCCCCCCCCAATGGGCATGGGTTGGCAGAGATGGCACGATGCATCAGGTTGATACATATAGAGGCTACTACACATACAACATCAATGCATGATTATGAATATACAGTGTGCAAACAGCACTAGACCGTAAAAGTCTGCGTGTTGCTCTCCAAATGGAAGGTCCATTTGGATTTTGGATGCAGATTTATCCTCTCATGAGCATCATCTGAGAGGATAAATATGCATCCAAAATGCTGGGAGTTGCATTTGTCTATTCAATTTTCCCCCTTTCTATATAGAGTAATTTATACATAGATTATCATATCAGAAGATTAAGACTTAATGGAGAACAATGTCATAATATCAGAAGATATAGCCTGTCTTATGTGGCAAAATACAGTTATTTAACATTTAACAAAGACTTTCTTTGTGGTGTGGTGTCAGTATTGAACTTCCCAACCATGCATATTTCCCGCATGCAGTCAGACAGACTTTTGCAAGACAACAAAAAAGATGGAATAAGGTCCTAATTGGCCTACAGCAATTTAGATTAATGAATTCAACAACCCCGCCCACTTTGTTAAATGCGTCCAAGAAGAAAAAAATAAAAGTAGGGCTCCCCATATTGACCCTCCCTCCCCGTCCCACGCGTTAACAACAACTTTTAAAACATGCAAAGCTCCCAAATCTCCTGCACGCGACCTGGGCTCGTGCGTGGCACTAAAGCCAGGCAGGTGCAAGAAGGACTGCTGCATCCCGGCCTCGTGTCCCCCCATGAGTGCACGCACGCACACACAAACACGCGCGCAAGGCGAGAGGAAAGACAGAAAAAGTGAATTCTTACTGAATCAACTGCATTAATTTCGATGTTTATTTATTTGTATGTATTTTTTCCATTCATTCATATACATTTTAATCAGATGAGTGCGGGCTCCATGCAGTATAGGCCTAATCTCTGTCAAAGACATAGTAGTCTATAGGTTATATCTGTTGAGGGCCTTAAAGTTGTGTCAACCCAGCCATGGGATCGAAATATAGATATTCCGCGCATTGAATGAATGTCGAGTTAGATGTAGGCCTAAGATAGCACTATATAGGCGTTTGTTTAAATGAAGAACGAATAAGACAGACTATTACTACAAATAAAGCTATAAAGCTATATAGGCCTAAAATTGGGATGCCTGAAAAAAAAAGTTGTCCTTTTGCTAAAATAAATAGGTTATAATAGGCCTAAAATAAACGGTATATTATTCGCTTCTCCGGTCCTCTCAGACAGAAACACACAAGAAAAGTCCGCAAGAACTGACGTAGGCTGTATCCTAGCACAGCATAGGCCGAGTAGCCCAACAGTTGAACTTGACACATGCGTTTATCTGTGTGATCTGTTAATCGATTATGTTGCTATCACTTTTTATGCATGGGAGAGAGTAAGTTATTATTAAGTCATAAAGATTAGGTTAGGATTATCTGCTTTATTTTTCAAAGAGGACCAATTAAGGTACACTGGCCTTGTTAATTTGGAAATCGTCACATGTTGCCTATAAATATAATCGCATACATTATATATGCACGTCATTAAAACCATAATTAAGTCAATTAAAATGGGAGAATTAATTAGAATGTAATTATACTTTTAGTATAGGGCTATAGAGGTATGAGAAGCGAGCCTTGTGATCTGTCTTGCGGACAGAGAGAGACTGAGGCAGGGCTGCAGATTGCAATCTGACATTACAGTTCTCTCTTCTCTCTCTGGCATGGCTGCTGCAGAATGAAAGAGAATTTACACTGCAGAATGGGACGTAAAAACAAAGAAAAGCTCCCACGAATTCCCCAATAATCTATCCTTGTAGTATTTTTTAAGCTTTAGGTCGGGGGGGAAAGTATGCTTAATTTATATCCTTAAACCGTAACTAAATGGGTAGTAATCCTCACCCATTATAGCCCGGAACACAATGTAACAAGCTATTTTTTTAAAACAATGCGAACATTATTATTTGTAGTAGTAGTTGTTATTATTATTATTATTGTTGTTGTTGTTGTTGTTAGCCTACTATTATGTGCTGTTATGTACTGTTATGTATTATAGTCAAGTATAATGTTGTATTGTTATTATTAGGCCTATTATATTATTAGTGTATTAATAGGTATATTATTATGCATGGTCGTCGTTGTATACAGCTAGATTATTATCATATCATAACCAAATAGCAGAAACATAATCTTCACCATTATTATCATCACAACAGTGATGTCATATTTGTTTACACATACGCCCCTTGCTTTTTCTTGTACAAAAGAAAAAAGAAAAAAATCAAGATGTTCTGCAAGGATTTTTTTTTCTTCTTCTCTGTTTCTCTCTTCTTTTTTTGTTGCATGACGTCTTGTTGGCCACGGACGGTTTATTATTATGATGATTATGATGATATGCATGCACGGAGCATTATAGATGCCAGGGCTCTCCTTCTTCTGATTATTACCAGGGGTAATATTTCATCGGCACCAGGCAATCTTTGTTCTGTGTGAAGATAATAAATGGCCTAATCGTTATCAGCAAACGGCTGGGGGTGTCAGCAGCAAGCAGCAAGCAGCACCGTCCTATATACCGAGGGGCTGGGGAGCGGAGCGGGGGTCCAAAGTGCTGCTGAATAAATTGCTGTTCCCTTATCTCTCGCTCCCAGATTATCGCCGCCTTTTCAAATTTGCACACAACAAATACATTCAATGCATCTAATGCATCATTTGTGGAGGGAGATCGCCGCAGGTTGATAGAGACGGATAGATAGGGGGGCCGGGCCGGGAAGGGAATGAGAAATATTTACACGTTTTAGTTTTATATACCGTCGTTGTCGGGTGGAAACCTTGTATGTCAAAAACCGCTCGTTTTGTATTTATCATTTTAAAAATGATTTAAACTAGTGAAAACAGCCGATCTACAAGCACACAATGCCTAGCACCGCGAGGCGTTGTGTGCTTGTAGATCAGCTGTTTTCACTACATCTGTGCGACAGCCTTGTATGATGAAGCAGGGCTTCTTCGTACAAATCTGAAACTTGGAGATACGAGTTTTCTTTCCGACATCAGTGACGAGATACACGCACGCACATAGCCTATACATACACGCGCTCCTCCCCGTTAGAGCCAATATAACGCTCCTCCATTTGTGGCTTTACAGAAAGAGTTTATTGGTCACACACTGCAGGCCATTGGTGTACACGCGCTTTACATATCAATACACGCATTATTAAACACACATCACTGTGTGATATGATGGGTATCTCTCTGATTAATCCTCTCATTTTAGTCGAGAAGAAGGGGACACTGCACTCCTTTCTCTTTATTTCTTTAGCCATACCTTTTTCTGAACACAATGCAATGTTATGCAATGCAATGCAATGCAATGAAATAGTGCATTTTCTCGTTTTAATCAAATAAACAAAAGCTTTCACACGTAGGCCTACAGTCAGGAATATAAAACAACTTGTCAAATCACACAACTGATTTGGAAACATGGATTTAATACCGCATAACGCCGGGTAAAAGAAGATAACACAATGTTGGATAACATGATAATCCATTGTGGCCTTTGATGACGTGCTGCTAACAAGTAGGACCATTATAATTTCACATCGAAACGCGATATCATTCGCGTCAGTATCACTGACATGAGGCCAAATCCCCTTCTTTTCAAAGTCTTTTGGTTTTGTCTGCATGGCCCTAAATAGAGACAATTTTGTTTTCAGAATGACACAAGTAGCCTATGGGACTCGACAGATTAAGAGATTTGATGATTTGATGTTCAGTCAATTTGTCCATATCTTGGTGAAAACAATATCTATATGACATTTCATAATAACCATGTCTGGTAAAATACAATTTAAATTAACGAACTACTATACCCAAAGAAGGTCTACCTTAACTCTGGGGATGAAAATCTGAATGAAGT